>NC_073635.1:39394166-39697196 GCF_029407905.1 Bubalus kerabau
ACCTGTTTGTCTCTGCTCAGGTCAACAAGTTACAACATGCCATTCCAGTTCAACAAAGATACAAAACTACAGCCCACCATGGAAAATATCACTCACCCTTAGATGAACACTGCTATGAGGACTCTGAGGCCTGAGACTAGCAAGAGGGGGAGGCCCAATATCCCTTGCCATCCCAATTCAGCAGGAAACAGCTAGAAAGACCTTGACGCCCTTATTTCCAAAGAATTAGGCCTCCCATCTCTTGAGGGGGGAATGTTAGGTAGTTAGAATAGGGAAAAGGAGTCCAAAATGGTGGTGGAAGGGACAAGAAAGGGAAAAGCCCATGAAAATAGAACAAAGGAAGGTCAAAGAAAGGTCCGAGGACTGGAGTGAGAACTTCAGGTAGAACAGCACTCCCGGTGGAGCCCAATTTGCATAGGGCAGACCCAGGGGGAAGAAAACTTATAAAAGCAGGAGCCAAGCACTCTCGCTCTCTCTCTCCCATGTGCGTATGTTCTTTCTCTCTCTCCCCTCTGCCCACCCCTACCTTGCACACACGCCAGCACGCTCCTCAACTCTTTTCTCTTCTTCGTGGATGGATTCTCCTGCTATCTTCTAAATAAAATAGAGCTGTAACACTGATTTGTCTAAGAGCTATGACACAGTTTGTTCAAGACCGGAGAGCTGTTACATGCCAAGGGCTTTAATGTCCGTCGCTCCAAATCATTGTTGTGACAAGACAAGAACTGAGAAGCATACACTCGCCTGACATATCTAAACAATGTTACAAGGATAATGAAGAATCAGGAAAATAATTTTTCATTAAAAGAGTATGGAACACCTCCAGTAACTGGCCCCAAAGGAAAAGACAGCCAGAAATTCAAGACAGATAATTAAAACATCTACCCAACAGCAGGAGAATATGTATTCTCTGAAGCGCACACAGAACATTCTCAAAAAATCATCATATATATGCCACAAAACAAACCTCAACAAATTTAAGAAGATTAAAATTATATTAAGTATCAATTCCAAGCACAATGATATAAAACAACAAGAGGAAAAGTGGAAAATTACCAAATGTTTGGAAATTAAATAATACTCTTGAACATCCATTGGGACAAAAATAAAATCAGAAGATAAATTTTAAAATATATTTAAATAAATTAAAATGAAAACATAGCATACCACAATTTATCAGATCAGATCAGATCAGTCACTCAGTCGTGTCCGACTCTTTGCGACCCCATGAATCGCAGCACGCCAGCCCTCCCTGTCCATCACCAACTCCCGGAGTTCACTCAGACTCACGACCATCCAGTCAGTGATGCCATCCAGCCATCTCATCCTCTGTCGTCCCCTTCTCCTCTTGCCCCCAATCCCTCCCAGCATCAGAGTCTTTTCCAATGAGTCAACTCTTCACATGAGGTGGCCAAAGTACTGGAGTTTCAGCTTTAGCATCATTCCTTCCAAAGAAATCCCAGGGCTGATCTCCTTCAGAATGGACTGGTTGGATCTCCAAGGGACTCTCAAGAGTCTTCTCCAACACCACAGTTCAAAAGCATCAATTCTTCAGTGCTCAGCCTTCTTCACAGTCCAACTCTCACATCCATACATGACCACAGGAGAAACCGTAGCCTTGACTAGACGAATCTTTGTTGCAAAGTAATGTCTCTGCTTTTGAATATGATATCTAGGTTGGTCATAACTTTCCTTCCAAGGAGTAAGCATCTTTTAATTTCATGGCTGCAGTCACCATCTGTAGTGATTTTGGAGCCCAGAAAAATAAAGTCTGACACTGTTTCCACTGTTTCCCCATCTATTTCCCATGAAGTATGGGACCAGATGCCATGATCTTCGTTTTCTGAATGTTGAGCTTTAAGCCAACTTTTTCACTCTCTAATTTCACTTTCATCAAGAGGCTTTTTAGTTCCTCTTCACTTTCTGCCATAAGGGTGATGTCATCTGCATATCTGAGGTTATTGATATTTCTCCTGGCAATCTTGAGTCCAACTTGTGTTTCTTCCAGCCCAGTGTTTCTCATGATGTACTCTGCATATAAGTTAAATAAGCAGGGTGACAATATACAGCCTTGACGAACTCCTTTTCCTATTTGGAACCAGTCTGTTGTTCCATGACCAGTTCTAACTGTTGCTTCCTGACCTACATACAAATTTCTCAAGAAGCAGGTCAGATTGTCTGGTATTCCCATCTCTTTCAGAATTTTCCACAGTTTATTGTGATCCATGCAGTCAAAGGCTTTGGCATAGTCAATAAAGCAGAAATAGATGCTTTTCTGGAACTCTCTTGCTTTTTCCACGATCCAGCAGATGTTGGCAATTTGATCTCTGGTTCCTCTGCCTTTTCTAAAACCAGCCTGAACATCAGGAAGTTCATGGTTCACATATTGCTGAAGCCTGGCTTGGAGAATTTTGAACATTACTTTACTAGCATGTGAGATGAGTGCAATTGTGCGGGAGATAACGAAGATCAGAGTAGAAATACATAAAATAGAAATGAGAAAAATAATATGATAGAAAAACTCAAAAAAACTAAGAGTTGATAGTTTGAAAAGATAAAGCAATTGACCAATCTTTAGCTAACTTAACAAAAAAGAGGATTCAAATTTTTAAAATTATAGATAAAAAGTATGTTACACTGAATAATACAACTGAATTACAAGCGTTACCACAGAAATACAAAAGCTCAAAAGAGACAACTGTGAACAATTACATGCTAACAAATTGGAAAATTTATAAGGAAAAAATGCATCTCTAGGATGATATAAACTATCAAGACTGAATCATGAATAAATATAAAATCTGAACAGAGCAGAAACAAATAAGGAGCTTGAATTAATAATTAAAAATATCCCCCAATTAAAAACAAAGCAAAAGACTAGAACTTTATTATTTAATGGGTTAATTCTACCAAATATCTAAAGAAGAATTAATGTCAATTTTTCTAATTCTTCTTAAACTCTTCCAAAAAGTTGAAGAGGAGAGAGCACTTACCATTTGACCAACACTTCCCTGAAACCAAAGCTAGACAAGATCACTACAAGAAAAGGAAACTAAAGATCAATATCCCTGATAAATATGGATTTAATATTCTCAACAAAATACTATTAAACTGAATTCAACAATGTATTAAAAATATCATACACTTTGATCAAGTGGGATTTATTTCTGCAATGCAAGGGAGATTCAATATATTCTAATCAATAAATACACACACCAGATTAATAGCATGGAAGACAAAGATCATATAATCATCTCAATGGAAACAGAAAGAATATTTGACAATAATTTAACACCTTCCACAATAAAAACTTCTTAAAAATTTTGTACAGAAGCAAACATACCTAAATATAATAAAGACAATATGATGGTAAATCCAGAGCTAATAACATGCTCAATTGCTCAATTAGAAAAGTTTTCTCTCTAAGATCAAGAACAAGACAAGAATGCTGACCACCACTCATATTCAGTAGCATGTTAGAAGTCCTAGCGAGAGCAATTAAACAAGAAAAGAAATAAAAAACATTCAAATCCAAAAGGGTTAAGTAAAATTCTCTCCATTTGAAGATGTCATAATTTTATATAGAGAAATTTTAGAGATTTCACCAAAAAATTGCTAAAATCAATAAACAGTTTCTATAAAGCTATGATGCACACACAAAATAGGATTTCTGTACTTGAGCAATGAACTGTCTGAAAAAGAAACGAAAACAATCCCATTCCAATAGCATATAAATAACAAAATGCTTAGAAATAAATTTATCCAAGAAAATGAAAAGTACATCACTGAAGACTACAAGATATTAATGAAAGAAACCAAAGATATAAATAAATGGAAAGATATCTAAGTTTATGAACTGGAAAAGTTAATATTTTTTAAATGTCTATACTATAAATCCATATAAATTCAAGAAAATCACTATCACAATTTCAGTGGTATTTTTCACAGACACAGAAAAATATTTATTTTTCATGAAATCACAAAAGATTCAAATTGTCAAGACTGTCTTGAGAAAAAAACAAAGCAAATCATATATCTGATAAGGGGTTGATATACAAAATATATAAAAAACTCAGGCATTTCAGTAGCAAAGAAAAAAATAGCCATCATTCATACATGCATGCTTAGCTGCTTCAGTCGTATCCAACTCTGTGTGACCCTATGGACTGTAGCCTGCCAAGTTCCTCTGTCCATGGGATTCTCCAGGCAAGAAAACTGGAGTGGGATGCCATGCCCTATTCCAGGGGAACTTTCTGGCCCAGGGATTGAGCCTGCATCTTTTACATCTCCTGCACTGGCATGTAGGTTCTTTACCACTAGCACCACCTGCGAAGCCAGTCATAAGGAAATGCAAATCAAAATAAGAGTGAAGTATCATTTTACCTCCATTACAATGATTATCAGAAAGACAAGAAATAATAAATACTGGTGATGATGTGGAGGAAAGGGAATTCTGGTATACTTTTTGGAAAAATGTACAATGGTGTGTCCACTATAGAAAACAGCATGGAGGTTCTTCCAAAAATTAAAAAAGAAAGCTTCCGTATGATGACAACCACACTTATGGCAGAAAGAAAAGAAGGACTAAATTTTGAGTTGGAATCAAGATTGCTGGGAGAAATATCAATGACCTCAGATAAGCAGATGACACCACCCTTATGGTAGAAAGTCAAGAAGAACTAAGGAGACTGTTGATCAAAGTGAAAGAGGAGAATGAAAGAGTTGGCTTAAAATTCAACATTCAGAAAACTAAGATCATGGCATCTGGACCCATCATTCCATGGCAAATAGATGGGGAAACAATGGAAACAATGAGAGACTTTATTTTGTGGGGCTCCAAAATCACTGGAGATGGTGACTGTAGCCATGAAATTAAAAGACATTTGCTCCTTGGGAGAAAAGCTATGACCAACCTGGACAGTGTATTAAAAGGCAGAGACATTACTTTGCCAACAAAGGTCCATCTAGTCAAAGCTATGGTTTTTCCAGTTGTCATGTATGGATGTGAGAGTTGGACTGTAAGAAAGCTAAGTGCTGAAGAACTGATGCTTTGGAACTGTGGTGTTGGAGAAGACTCTTGAGAGTCCCTTGAACTGCAAGGAGATCCAACCAGCCAATCCTAAAGCAAATCAGGCCTGAATGTTCATTGGAAGGACTGATGCTGAAGCTGAAACTCCAATACTTTGGCCACCTGATGCGAAGAACTGACTCATTGGAGAAGACCCTGATGCTGGGAAAGATTGAAGGCAGGAGATGAAGGGGACGACAGAGGATGAGATGGTTGGATGGCAACACCCACCCTATAGACTTGAGTTTGAGCAAGCTCCAGGAGTTGCTGATGGACAGAGAAGCCTGGCGTGCTGCAGTCCATGGGGTTGCAAAGAGTTGGACAGGACTGAGTGACTGAACTGAACTGATGATGCTGCAATCCTACTTCTAAGTATGTAGCTGAAGAGGATAAAACCACTGTCTCAAGGAGACATATATACTTCTGTGTTCATTTCAGCATTATTCACAACAGTCAAGACATGAAAACAACCTAAAGAAAGGTCAAAATGATAGTTGAAGGTATAAAGTAAATGTCTTATGAACATACAATGGAATATTATTCAGTTATTACAATAAGAATGAACTCATTCTGTTTGTAACAAAATGAATGGACCTTGAGAGCATTATGATAGGCAAAATAATCAGAGAAAGACAGGTATATGTGTTCTTTCTTGTATGTGCAATTGGAAATCATTTAACTCATATAAACAAAGTAGAATGGTAGTTTTTAGAGCTGGGGGTGGGGGAAATGGGGAGATGGTGGTTAGGTTGCAAATATCCAGTTAGAAGAGAAATAATTTCCTGGGTTCTAACGTAGAAGATGGTGATTATAGTTATTTAACAATACTATATTTTATTGAAAGCTGCCATGAGGATATAGATTTAATATTCTTACCATGATTGCAACAGCAACAACAAAGTGGTAATTATGTGAGGTAAACAATGCTTCAACAAACTTAATTGTGGTATTCAGTGTATATACACATATCAAGGAGAAGGCAATGGCACCCCACTCCAGTACTCTTGCCTGGAAAATCCCATGGGCAGAGGAGCCTGGTGGGCTGCAATCCGTGGGGTTGCAAAGAGTCGGACACGACTGAGTGACTTCATTTTCACTTTTCCCTTTCATGCATTGGAGAAGGAAATGGCAACCCACTCCAGTGTTCTTGCCTGGAGAATCCCAGGGACAGGGGAGCCTGGTGGGCTGCCGTCTATGGGGTCGCACAGAGTCGGACACGACTGAAGTGACTTAGCAGCAGCACACATATCAAATCATCACACTGTATGCCTTAAACATTTGCGATATTATATGTCATTATATCTCAATAATTCTGGCCAAAAAAAAGAAAGAGATGTTCTTTTTTTAGGAGGATTATCTTCTAGTAATCCTTGAGTTGACAATTTGGGCATTTATTATCTTCTATGTATACACATGAATTGGACATAAGAGAGAATGGACACAATCTTAGCCTGTTTCCTATGAAAGTTGTTTTAATGTTTGCCAAACTATTCCAGGCTGTTTGGTTTTTTTTTTTTTTTTTTTAGACTGCACAGATGGTTTATTTCAGGGAAAAATTGTCTCAAAAATGTAGTATAGGTTTATTTCATACTTTTACCTATTTCTCCTGAACAACAGAAAACCTTGTCCATTATGTATAAACATATGTTAAGTAACTCTGAAAGTTAAAGAGAAGAAGGAAGAGCACCTAGGAACCTCAAGTCCTAAGAACAATATAGTAGTGAACTTTCATATAAAAAATGTAGTCTAAAAAGAAAAATTAATAAATTTTACCTTAGCAAAATTAGAAACTTTGCTCTATGAAAACCTCCATTATGAGGATGAAAACTCAAACTACAGGCAGGAAAAATATATTTTCAAGTCACAAGCACAAATCAAATAAAAAACTTAGATTTAAAATATATTTGGAATTTTTCAAAATTAAACAGTTAAAAAAGTTCAATTAGAAAATGGGCAAAAGACATGAAGAGATATTTCATAAAATGGTATATGCATATGGCAAATAAGTACAGGAAAAGATGTTCAGCATTATTAGCCATTAGGGAAATGTAAGTTAAATACAGTTAAATTTCACTACACATCTATTAGAATAGCTAAAATTAAAACAAAAATGTGCTATCCAATCTTGGCAAGGATAGAAACTTGCGCACTCATACACTGCATGCCAGAGTGTAAAACTGTACAGCCAGTCTGGAGTCTGAAAAACAGATTGCTAGTTTCTTTAAAAACTGAACATATAGCTTCCATTTTGCCTAGCACTTGTATCCCTGAATATTTATCCCAGAGAAATCAAAACTTATATCCACAGAAAAATCTTAACACAAATGATTATAACAGTTTTATTCATAATAGCCAAAATAGCTTTTCCAAACTCCGGAAACATCTCAAATGTCCTTCAGTGAGCAAATGGGTAGACAAACAATGGTACATCTATATCAAAAATGATATAGAACATTAAAATAACTTTTAATACATATGACAACCTGGATATATCACAAGAAAAATATGCTAAGTGAAAAAAAGCCAATCCTTAAAGATTATGTACTAGAGTATCCTATTTCTATAAAATTCCTGAAATCATCGAATTATAGAGTTGGACAAAGAGACCAGGGAGAAGATAGACACATCCCAAGGACAGCTTCCTGCAGAGCCAGTTTTCTGATGATACTGAGGTCTACCAGTTCATTGAGGTGACCGGCCTTGCCAGCAGCAAGATCAAGAAGTGGTTCAGCGACCACTGGAATCGATGTCAACGAGGCATCATCCACATCACCAGTGAATTCCTCACCAAAGACCAGCTGGCCCTCTTGGTTTCCCACCATGGCCGCACATACCACTCATACCCAGGCTTCTCCCTGCAAAAGTTCAAAGAGAAACTCAAGATCAGGTGAAAATCCTGGAAGACAGCTTTCTGAAAAGCTCTTTCCTGATTGAAGCAGTACTGGACAGGCTGCGGGTGGAGACTTAGCTGAGTAGGAGAGAGATGGACTCCTGGTTTCTGGAGAGAATACTAATGTATTTGCCAGGACCTTGTGATATTGGGGGGTAGCCTGTGAGCCTGATTATCAAAAGATAACAGGAGGGAGATCTTTCAGTAATAACATAACTTATTATCTTGAATGCAGTAGTGAATATCCAAATCTACACAAGTGATAAAGTGATATAAAATTATACACACAAATAGTATCAATGTCAAAATCCTGGTTTTGATTTTGTATTATAATTATGCAAAAAGTTACCATGGGGAGAAATTTCATTCAGTATACATTGGACCTATTTCACTAACTTTGCAAATTTCTGTGCATCTGTAATAATTTCAAAATTAAAAATTTTAGAAATGGTATATATGATATATTTTTTCAAGTCTGTTCCATATGAAGTAGCCGTACTCAGTTTCCTCCTGTATGCACTTTTTAGTAAGTCCTTTTTTGTTTTTGTTTTCAGCTTCCTTGCATGTTTGCTCCCTATCCCTTTTAATTTTCTGACAGCTACCTTAAGGCAATCCAAAACAAAAGGTTCAGATCTTTAACATCACAGAAGAGATTAAAGCCTATTGTTACAGATTAGAGCTCTAATGCTAGTGATGCTGTCATTTATTTAAATGAGATGTCTTATAAGACTTTTGTCACTCAAGGCCACTTCAGTCATCAGTATTGATAACACAATTGGAATTACTCTAATATAAAACTAAACTGTGGTACTGGCATAATAGTCAAGTAGTGAGAGAAAACTTCTATCAGATATTGAAAAGCTAGAGATCTTTGTCAGGCAATGACAAACAATTTGGTAACTCATCACTATAAATGCCTGGGAATGAAGATCACGTGCTTTGTGAGTTTGAAGTTGCATTTAATGGTGTTGAAGAGCCAAAGTTTCTGGAGGTTCTGCTCTTGGTTGAATTGTAGTCTCTGCCTTAGGTATCAACTAGCATTGTTTTTCAATTGACTTTGGTATTTTAAAGACATCATATATGATTTGTACTATAGTAAAATTGTTTCTAAATGTTAATCACTCTTTTTCCAGGAGACTACAGATTTTGTCAAGCTGTATTAAATGTGCTTTAATGCAATGATCATTTATATGATGTGGACATATCAAAATTAAAATTTATGTCAATTATTGTTTTGCTACAAAAATAGAATACTCTTTTTAAGGATAACATATTTATTTAAATACTAAATGAAAGTGAAAGTGTTAGTGCTCAGTCCTGTCCAACTCTTTGTGATCCCCTGAACTGTAACCACCAGGCTCCTCTGTCCATGGAATTCTCCAGGCAAGAATACTAGAGTGGGTTGCTATTTTCTTTTCTAGAGGATCTTCCTAAGCCAGGAATTGAATCCAGGTCTCCTGACTTTCTGGCAGATTCTTTACCATCTGAGTCATCAAGGAAGACCATTATTTAAGTACAACATATTTAAATATAAATACAAGCATAATATATTTATTTATAACATATTTATTCTTCTAACATAATAAATTTTGCATAGGTGTTATAAGGGACATTTTATCAAAATTTTGAAACTCAGACAGAATTTGCATTTGCAGATACAGAAATAAAAGAATTTCAGGTGGAGACCATGTGGTGAGAGAGCAGCCTGAGGACCCAGCCCTGTGAGCCCAGAGAGAATTGTCCACTTAGGCAAGAGGGGATCAGGGAGGAGGCAAGACCAGCAGGCATCCTAAGCCCCTGTTGTGGCCCCAACTTAGGGATCTCCCTCCAAGGGAATCCGGACTGGTTTCGCTTATATAAAAATATGTCCTTTGTTAGGGTTCCAGTCCCTCAGTGGCGCCTTGTCCTAAGTCACATAAGTGCTTGCTGAGAGCACAGGTGCCTGGTCTCCACTCTGTCCTGAGCCCAAGAATGGAGAGACTGATACTTCTGTGTTAGGAAGCTCCCAGTGAAGCCACTGTGGGATCCTTTCTAGGATGTCTCAGTCACGGGCACTTTGTAGTGTTAACCAAAATTTCAGAAACCAAGACCTGATTGAAGTAGAGGCCTTCATTTGCGAGTTGTTAGGACTGAAATTCCAGGGTCCATGTGCAAGAAGCAGTTGGATTGTATTCCCTCGACTACAAGATGGAGGCATATCAAGGCAAAGACCCTGCAAAGTTACATACCTTGGTTGTGAGAATTAGGATTGGAGCTGGCAAGAAGTATAAGTGCTTGTTAAGCAGAGAATGATTGATTAGGGCTCCAAATGATTACTTAACTGCAGGGTGGGGGAGAGGGGACTTTGAGTGGACTACAAGGTTGACCCTAGAGCTGCTAGCAGATATACAGTTTTGAAAATAGCTGCTGGTTTCTTTGAGTGTGATTCAGTTGAGAAAATTCAAGTTCTCAGTGATTCAGGGATGTGTCTGAAAACACATCGGAGATTTCCATCAGGCTCCACTTTGATTTTAAATCTGTCATCAGTATGTAGATGGGGAGTGGAGAGATTAGAGTTTTGAGGCCCTGTGTGAACTTAATTTTCTTCAGCTACACCACTGCCTGCTTACAGACACTCAGAGTATAAGCAGATTGCCCATAGTCACTCAGTTCCTAAGCAAGACCCAGAAACTTGGCCAGGATTTTAGTCATTCAGCAGCTCAGCTGGGGACAGAGGGGATATTCGGAGATGTCATGGTGTGATAACCTGGAGGTGACAGTCAAGTACAGGATGCAGATTTCCCAAACCTGTGTAAATTTAGCAACAATCAGAATGGAACAATTTCATGATCCTGTCCTTACAGATTTAACACATTTTTTTTTTTTTTTGAGGGAGGCGACCCCTCATGGAGTCGAGGAAGCTGGGAGCAGGAGGAAGTGACAAGTGAGCTCTGAACACGGCAGCACAGGAAAGTGAAGTCTCTGCTTGTACAACGGTGCTGGAGCCAGAGTGATCTGAAACTGCAGGAAGAGGACAAGAAGGAGAGTGCTGCAGAGAGCTTAATGTTGGGAGAAGCTGTAGCTGAGGGAAGGATATATCTTCATGACAGGAAGAGCATTCCTACAGGAGAGCCCTACAAAAGATGTTATTAGATCCCAGTGTGGGTGGGAAGAGACTGGAGGAACCTGGCTCATCATGTGGGCTGGGTGTTCAGAGGCTGGCCCAGAGGAGGATTTAAGGGCTTTGTTCAGGATGTTAGTAGTGACAATGAAAGTCATATTTTTTAACCACAGCATCCTGAGCATGGAAAGTCTGGACTATTGCTAGTTGTGTACCATGAAAAAAAAAAAAGAAGAAGAAGAATTTCAGATGGAGAATTTCATATAAGGAAAGATACATGGCAAAATTAGGGGTACATAATGGAGGAGCATAAATGCTTGCCTAAATTATATGAACTTTATATAGCTCAAAATTCAGCACATTCAAGTGCATACCAAGAATTCAACAGGAACTAAGTTGAAAAATCTGTCAAACAAGGAGACATGATGAGTAAGGTGGAAAACTGGAACATGACTTTTATTTGTCAAATAGTAATTTTATATTTTTCTCTTTTCAGAGACTCCTTCTACCTTTCTGATATGACATATGCTGTCTTTTATAATGTCCTTTCTTTTCCACTTTTTTTTTCTAATCTCTGTGTCAATACTCAACAATATTCAAAGACAGGAGATTAATTACTTGTGTATAGGAAAAGAATGTTTTTTCATTTAATAAACAGATAAACATCTCTTCTTCATTAAAAAACTTTATGAATTTACATAGCAATGCTTATTTATTGGTGTAGTTATAAAGAGAAAATATTCAGAATCTTTATATCTGCAAATGGCAGAAGTGTAGGTGATTTTTCTTGGTCCCCCTTAGAAAGCATTTTTCTGAACTTTTGAAGGATGCCCTCCCTCTTCACTAGTAAGTGCAGATGCCAAGGGGAAGAAAGATTGGGAATTGGAAGAGGGCTGCCGTCTTCCTCAAGCAGTTAAACAGGCAACACATTGCTGGACTCAGTCTTTCACTTTTTCTCAGCATAATATGACAAGGATGCACAGCATGGGGGAGCTGGAAAACAGTAAAACATGAGCAACAAGGCAGCGGCTTCTCTACTCTGCAGTGATAGACTAAAAATTGGAAGAAAATCCAGTACAGTAATTTCTTAAGGAATGCAAGGTGCCACACAGAACTAAACCCTAATCTATGTTCACTTCCTCAAGGGAAAGATGAAGCTTATACGTTTTTAACGCATAGACTAGTTTAACATGAAGTTGAAAGTAATCGTGGTTGCACTAACCACATTTTTTTCATTGCTCAAAGGAGGAGAGAATAAAAAGCAGAGACGTGTCTTCAAAGTAACTATTAAAGATTCTATACCAATAAAATGACTTTGGATATTTAGAAGAACAAAACTTATCTTTCATTTCAGTGGTTAATATGTGTGTTTAATTGTCTAGAGTTATTAACTTCATCTTAATGAATTTATATTATTGTATATCAGATTGAAAACCATCATCACTTTGAAGAAAACTTTCAAAATGGCTATTTTTTAAAGGGCAAGAAAATAATTCCCAAAAGCATGTGTAAATCAGTGCACAGCAAAAACAGGTTTGTAAGCAACAACGTAAAGTCATGTGGGGAGTACTTATAACTATTTCCAGGCAAACATTTCCCAGATGTTATCTGGAGAATATAAAGGAGATTTTAGTTTAAGTTAAAACCTTATTTCAAAAACTTTCTTCTGCTGATGACTATATTAAAGACAAGGTAGTTTTCCTTATTTGAGGATCCATGATGACAGATCAACTAGCATTGAAAAATGATTCTCATTCTCCTTTGCAGTAATATAAGCTGACTCATGAAATCAACGTGTTTTAGGAAATATTAATTTTTTTCCTTTCAAGTCATGAAAATATAAAAAAATTAGTTGGAAAAAGTAGAGGGGAGACAGAATATTTTGTACCTTGCTTTCCTCATTCTTTTCTTTATCAAATGGGACCAGCCTAAGCATTTCTTATGTCCTTCTGCCAAATCTTGGATTGTCTGATATTAACATTCAGCTTGACCACCTGTGTGTGTAAATCTGAGGCTAGATAATCCCTAGCTAATATAGATTCTTTTCTTTCTATTGGTTACTCTAAATTGATACCACTAAGTTCAAATATTATCTTTTACAGTCACTAATACTATATCAGAATGGTCTGAAAAATTTTGATTCCTCCATTTCTGACTCCTCAGCCACTGACCTTCTATGGAGAAGGTGACACATAGATGTCTAAGCAAAGCATAAAAATGGAGACAGGTTATCTGAGCAGTCACAGGGACCACAACAAATAAAACATACTGCAAAAATAGATAAAGTGTTTATTCTAATAAGAGCTCAGATCCTAATTCCCCAATGACCTTCTCACTCGAAAAGGATTACTTTGGGAACAAATACTCTGAGACAAACACTTTCTTACTTGTTCAAAAAAAAAAAAAATTCAAACTCCATTAAATAATGGATTAGATTATAACCTAGAGACTTAATAGAAGTAACAGTATAAAGTCATATTTCTTTAAATTTAAACACTAATTATATTTTCCTATTCTTGTTGAACTGCTTATTTTAAAACCATAAGGAGTAAAACACTTAAAATGGCTTTTGAACTTTTTTTGAAATTCATTCCACAAATAGTTCAGTTCAGTTCAGTTCAGTTCAGTCACTCAGTCATGTCCGACTCTTTGCAACCCCATGAATCGCAGTACGCCAGGCCTCCCTGTCCATCACCAGCTCCCGGAGTTCACTCAGACGTCCATCGAGTCAGTGATGCCATCCAGCCATCTCATCCTCTGTCGTCCCTTTCTCCTCCTGTCCCCAATCCCTCCCAGCATCAGAGTCTTTTCCAATGAGTCAACTCTTTGCATGAGGTGGCCAAAATACTGGAGTTTCAGCTTTACCATCATTCCTACCAAAGAAATCCCAGGGCTGATCTCCTTCAGAATGGACTGGTTGGATCTCCAAGGGACTCTCAAGAGTCTTCTCCAACACCACAGTTCAAAAGCATCAATTCTTTGGTGCTCAGCCTTCTTCACAGTCCAACTCTCACATCCATACATGACCACAGGAAAAACCACAGCCTTGACTAGATGGACCTTTGTTGGCAAAGTAATGTCTCTGCTTTTGAATATACTATCTAGGTTGGACATAACTTTCCTTCCAAGGAGTAAGCTTCTTTTAATTTCATGGCTGCAGTCACCATCTGCAGTGATTTTCGAGCCCCCAAAAATAAAGTCGGACACTCTTTCCACTGTTTCCCCATCTATTTCCCATGAAGTGATGGGACCAGATGCCACGATCTTCATTTTCTGAATGTGACTAGACGGACCTTAATAAAATAGCATCAAATGCAACACAGGCAGTTCCTACAACATCACCAGTAATATCAAAATATACAAAGTTACACAGTGTGTCATTTTATTTTTCAGTAATGATGCTGATCATTTAAGTACTGATATATTAAGGTCTTGATATAAAGCATTTCAATTTTTGGTCTGTTTTTATTAGCAAAGTTGAAATGATATATAAGTTTTCAGCAATTATAAAGGTGCTGGCACCTTACAACATGTTGGCAGCAATTGTAAAGAAAACAAAGCAGAAACAAGCTCATGAGCTGTTTGCTAATAAAAATAATTGGCTTGATAAGTCATGGTGAAAGAATTTATAAATAAATGCAATTTCTTAGATATAAATTATAACATATAATTCTTAATGGTTTACTAGAATTATCATAGGGCTTCCCTGGGGGCTCAGTGGTACAGAATCTGTCTGCCAACGTAGGAGACACAGGTTCAATCCCTGGGTTAGGAAATCCCCTGGAGAAGGAAATGGCAACCCACTTCAGTATTTTTGCCTGAGAAGATCCATGGACAGAGGGGCCTGGTGGGCTATAGTCCACAGGATCGCAAAGGAGTTGGACACGACTCGGAGAAGGCAATGGCAATGGAGAAGGCTCCAGTACTCTTGCCTGGAAAATCCCATGGACAGAGGAACCTGGTAGGCTGCAGTCCATGGGGTCGCTAAGAGTTGGGCACGACTGAGTGACTTCACTTTCACTTTTCACTTTCACACCTTGGAGAAGGAAATGTAAACCCACTCCAGTATTCTTGCTTGGAGAATCCCAGGGACACAGGAGCCTAGTGGGCTGCAGTCTATGGGGTCGCACAGAGTCGGACACGACTGAAGCGACTTAGCAGCAGCAACTAAAAAACAACAACATGATCAGAGAGCTTATGGTATAGTCTTATCTATGAATTTCCTATGTATATGTAAATATCACTTCCCTAGGAAGAAATAATTTTATAAATCCTTGAGTCTTCAAGAACAAGGCAGTTTAACTTAATGAAGAGAGTCCATTTTTGAATAAAAGGTGCTAGGGGAGAAACACACACACACACACACACACACACAGACCAGTTTCTTTATTATTTCACAAAAAGTTAATAGAGAAGTGATAGATCTTCAAATAATTTGATAATTTGGACTAATACTTTGACCTAATCAACATATAGTTATAAAATTTGGACATTGGCCACCCAGATTTTGATGAATTTGTCAATCCATGGCAAGAGTTGAGAGAAAGTAAGAGATAAAGAGACATTATGAATGATGAACATAGAAAATAAAGTTGGATTTCATTTTTAGGAGTTGAATGAAAGAAGATGGCATTAGCACATGAAATTGATGTGCTTTTCTTTGCCTATAAAATCTTTTTCCAACCACAAAAAAGTATGGAGTCTTTTGGAGCATGAATATTTTAAGAGTCCTAACTGAACTTTTGTTATCATCTTAACCGATTTGTTCAGTCTTCCATTTTCCTTTTGCCAAAACTAAAGAAAGTATAATATCATGGTTAATTGTTAGCATCACAAACTTCAAATATCATTAATAATGACATTTAGTTTGACTCTGTACAGCTCATACATTAATATTAAAGCCTGTTAGACTATTTATATATCGAACTAGTACAGCTTTTACCCAGAGGTTGTTGAAATGATTCAGTGGATTTATAGCAAGGAAATTCTCTGACACTGGGAGGTTATAAACTAATAGAGGGTAATAGCGAATGAAAACAGCTCAACTTGTAATCAGGTATAGGGCCTCTAGGAGTTTGCCCAGATACATTTTTGTGTGGCATATGATTAACATGGACTGGACAATTTTCCAGGGTTTCCTGAATGGCTCTCTCCTGTAGGAATAACTGTTAAATTGTACTTCTGCATCAAACACAGGGTGGTGATAATACACACACATTTGATATCTTTGATACCCTTTTTTTCTATTTACTTTTACATAATTTTCTAATAACTGCTCCATTTTAAAAATAAAAGCACTCAGATATTATTGAAAAGCATTAGCAGTTTGGATTTTCAGTAGAAATGTATCTTTAAGCAGATCTTAGAGTAGATATCAGGTTCAAAATCACTGTAATTTTAGTCTCTACATTGGTTGTCTCAGAAATACTAGGAAATGGAAACTCAGACATCTATTAAACAAAATATCATTGTGCTATAGTTTTGCCTTTTAAAGTCTTCATAATCATTGTAAAAGAAACTGGGTTAGTCATAATGAGAATTGAGAAAAACAAGATCTGACTATCATTATTAACTGCTTTGTTTTAGTCTTTTTTACTTAAAAGGAAAATGAATATTGGAATAGAGTAGCAAAATATATATTGCTAAGATGATTTTCAACCCTCAGAAATCACAGCTACTATTTCAGGAAGCTGACAAAGGAAAAGGACAAAATAGCCATGAATACATGGTGATTTATAAGTTATAAGTATCCAGAGAAATAGAGGCTTCCCAAGTGGCTCAGGGGTAATGAATCCACCTGCTATGCAGGAGACCCAGGTGTGTTCCCTGGGTCTGGAAGAGACCAAACCTGGGTTGGGAAGATCCCCAGAGGAGGAAATAGCAGCCCACTCCAGTATTCTTGCCTTGAAAACCCCATGGACAGAGGAGCCTGGCAGGCTACAGTACTTGGGATCACAAAAGAGAGGGACACAATTTAGGGCTAAACAACAATAACCCAAAGAAATAAGCCTTGTTATTACAGAATTATATATTATGTACTTAAAACATATATATTTGCTCACTCTAGGGCTGGAATCTTGATTATAACTGCAATGGAGAATTTTCCAAAACAAAATTTAAAAGCATATCTGAAAATTTTTGAAATATTTTGCTGTCAGAGCTCTTACCAAGAATGTCTAAGTGTTTTCTTAAACTAACTGTATGCATTGTCTACAAATTCATTTACAACTCACTATAAAGCTTATTTACTGACTCATTTTATAAATATCCACTTCCTCCTCACTAAAACATCTGTCTGAACCTCTATCCTGGTGGTGAAGAAAGTAACACACTCTGCTCTGGTATCAATTAAATTCTGAGAAACCAACAGTGTTCTTGTGTATTTGGCTTTTTTTTTTTACAAGATTTATATAAAATTCCCTTTATTTTATGAGCTTTGTTTTTGCACCATTTTCTTTTAAATAAAAATTTTAAGTATCGTCTTCTTCAAATTAATTCTATAGAAAAAAAATTTCCTCCCAGAAGATTCTAAAATATTTACTGCTTGCCTTGTAAAATAACAAAAAGGGGGCAATATGATGCCAGTCTCTCCATGTTCCCCATCTCTCCTTACAAGGAGTGATTGCAAGATTTAGCAGCTAAGTTTATACTTAGGGACTTTGTTTTAGAAATCCAAGCAGAAGCTAATTCCTGCACTGTGTAATTCCTTGATGCTTCTTGAGTAACATCTTTTAACTTTTAGTGGATACAGCTCTAAATGTAGGACTGCTCATGCTTATTAATATGGGAATACAAATTCAGGTAGGATTCCCATACGATGCCATTTTTTTCCCTCTTTAGCCGGTAAGACGTGTAGATATGATCTCTTAGGTTTGACATTACAGTTGCATATGCAATCTTGATGTAAGTATTCCTGTATTTCAGATGTTTTTCTTTGATAACAAATGAAGTTTGAAGAAGAAAAATGCTAAAATACAAGACTCCCAAGTAGATTATAATCTAATAGAAAATTTTAAATCTAGTGTAATGCTCCTTACACCAAAGTCAGTGTTACCTAAGAGTTGGAAATGCAGGCTTCCAACCATATTGGATGAAAATCTTTGGAAGTTGGGCTCAGGAATCTGCATTTTAAGAAGTTCTTCTGGAGTTTATATGCACTTTCATGTTTGAGAAATATTGCCTTAATGGACATATAATGAATTCTAAATTAAATTATATTAATACATTTCCCATTATGTTTGTATAATAAAATATTTTATTATCTTTAATTGATCTATTATGTATATCACAACATAGGATACATGGATATATATACATAATAGTTAATATGTATATATATGTATGTAATATGTATAGGATATATTGTATACACACTATGTATAACATGTATACTATGAGCATGCTCAGTGGCTAGTCATGCTTGAGTCTTTGTGACCCCATGGACTGTAACCCACCTGGTTCTTCTATCCATAGGATTTCCCAGACAAGAATACTGGAGTGGTTTGCCATTTCCTTCTCTAGGGATCTTCCCTACTCAGGGATCAAATCTACATCTCCTTCATTGGTAGACAAATTATTTACCACTGAGACACCAGGAAAGCCCTATAATAACATATATACTACCAATGTTCAAAATACATAAACTTTTACTAATAATTATCTAACTTGCTGAAGTTCTGAAGCAACTTAGCAATAGTAGCAGCAGAGGTTCTGCAAAAGAAAGTAAATGACTTAAAACTGTTAATCTAAACTGTACAACTCTAAGCTTTCCAGCTTATTTTCAAGTGAATTAACAGTAATGTTTCAGTTGAAATATCAATAGAAAAATACACATAAATCTTGTTCAAGTAAGTAGTCAATGGTTTGTTACATGTGTACGCTATCAGATAACATGGAAGTAAAAAGCAAAATATATTTATCATAATAAATTTATGTTAACTGAATGTGATGTGAAGACATGTCACATTCCATATTCATTACAATTCAAAAGTTAGATGATGAGTTAATGGATAATAAATATCTTAGTTAATAATGAAGTATTAATTTAATATTTCTATATTTCAAAGTATTTTCTTTTATCTTTTGTTAGTAGAATGGAAAAGAATTTCCCAGATTATAAATTTTACAAAAACAGATATCAGATCATACTTGTTCTTAAGATTATTTCTAAAACTAAACACAGAGCCTAAAGCATAGAAAATTCTAAGATCATATTGACTATATGACTATAATCAAATTTGCTTCTGTGTGGAATTATGTTTAAAGAGTGCCTTGTGTATTTGAAGAGTGTCTTGCAACATAATAGTTGTTGAATAAATATCTCTTGATTTGAATTGAGTTTAATGTGTACTATCATATTTGAGAGGAAATGAATCAATAGTAAAATTCATCAGTAGATGGTTCAGTATGTTCATAGTACTTATACACTAGAGATGGTTCATGTATGTAAGACATTGCATAATGTTATTTCATGAGATAAACATTATTACATTCACATTTTCTATTGAGGTTGTTGCATAAACATATATTTATGTGTATGTATATTCAGTTACTCAGTTGTGTCCTGCTCTTAATGAGCCCATGGACTGTAGCCTGTCAGGATCCTCTTGTCCATATAATTTTTCAGGTAAGAATACTGGAGTGGGTTGCCATTTTCCTCCTCTGGGACTCTTCCCAATCCAGGGATCAAACCTGCATCTCTTGTGTTTCCTGCATTGGCAACCAGATTCTTTATCACTAGCACCACCTGGAAAGCCCTATGACTTCATGCCAATTTGTGTACATATATGCACATCCAGATGGAATGCATGAAGAGCCACTTTCATTTTAATTGTTTTTCCAAACCCCAAAAAGTTACATGAAATAAAACAGACTCAGATAAGATTAAATTGCTTTCCTATAACAATTTTTTTTCAAAATACCATTCATGTATGGGATTTGAAATGATGTCTAAAAATAAACTTGATTTAGCTAATAGATTTTGGTTTATCAAGTTTCTGAGACTGATGAATGATACAGTTTGAGAACACTTCTAAAATTAAATAAAATTCATTATGTGACTTAAAAGACAGTTCCAAAATAGAATCACCTTTAAGTTAGTTTGCTGTATTTTCTGCTTATAGAACAAATACATAAAGAAACTGGAGCAGAAAATCAGTTATACTAAACTTACTACCATCAGAAAAAACCAAGGTAAGCTAAAAAAAGTACCTTACCTTTGTATGCAGGTAAGTTTCATAGGTTAACAGAGGCAAGTAAAAATTATTGCCAGTTTTATTAAAATCTTTCACTCAAATGGGAGTTTAAAGATAGTTAATATATCTTTAGTAATTTACATAAATATTATATTTATTTTCTCATGTCAAAAAATAAACAAGCTTTCAGGGTTAATATCTCTTCTATGTCAATTGTTATTCCTTACATTACATGATTTATCTAAATGTTAATGATATTTTCCATTTAATTGTTAAAGAACATAGCATAATTTTAATTTTTTCACTTTTCTTTCTTTTTAAAATTAATTAATTTATTTTAATTGGAGGCTAATTACTTTACAATATTGTGGTGGTTTTGCCACACATTGACATGAATCATCCACGGGTATATATGTGTCCCACCATCCTGAACACCCCTCCCATATCTCTCCCTACCCCATCCCTCTGTGTTGTCCCATAGCATCACTTTTGAGTATCCTGGCTTCATGTATTGAAACTGCACTGGTCATCTATTTTACATATGGTAATATGCATGTTTCAATGCCATTCTCACACATCATCCCACCCTTACCTTCTCCCACATAGTCTAAAACTCTGTTCTTTACATTTGTGTCTCTTTTGCTGTCTTGAGTATAGGGTCATTATTACTGTCTTTCTAAATTCCATATATATGTATTAATACACTGTATTGGTGTTTCTGATCCTTTATACATTAGTAAGTATCAATATTATAACTCAGAGGTCATCTTGTTTCATTTTATTCTGGATATACATGTTGCCACTTGTAGAAAGGTAGTGTTTAACTGCAAGTAGTGATTAGAAAGGAAATCATGGTAAATTTGGCCATACTGTTGTTGTTCAGTGGCTAACTCATGTCTATCTCTTTGCAATCCCATGGACTGCAGCACACCAGGCTCCTCTGTCCTCCACTATCTCCCAGAGTTTGCTCAAATTCATGTCCACAGAGTCAGTGGTTATATCTAAACCTTTCTTTCTTTGCCATGGCATTGGCCATAGAATGTTACAACTCTTAAGAAGCAAATACCTATAATAGTACAACTGGAAAGAGAGATAAAACATTGGTACAGGAAACTCCAAAGAAATCTGACTTTGGTGAGAAAGCCTTTGATCAATAGCTCGTCCTAAACTAAAACTCTCTTAGAGAAAAGTGAAAACAAATTTTTCAAAATGTCAATCTATTTTTAATTTAATCTATTTACATAGATATGCAGTAATACTGTTTATTTTACCTTTGTGCAGTTATTTCACTATCTGACTAGAATTGTGGAACTTAGATTAAAGTCTCTAAAAGGTAGTGTGTAAAGCATGTTTGAGTGAATTTGTTTTTCAGTCAACTTTTAAAAATGAAATACATACTAACTTGGGTGGATATTGAATTCAAATAGTCTAATGTTGATATAACCTACAAATGTTATTCAGCAATATATGATACTTCTTAGAAAACCAATAGGGCTAGAGGTAGTTACCAATTTTCTTATACTAATTATCTCTATTACTTTCAATATTTCCCCAAAATGATCCTGGCATTAGTTGTCACAATATAAACAATGATAATTGGATTAAAATGACTTTACAGTGACATTCTATAAAATTATTAAATATATATTATTCATCCCCTATTTGGTGGATAAAATGATCCAAGACCCAATCCCTCTCCTAGACCTCTTGAGGAAAGAATATTATATAATTTTCATAAAATGTGTATACAGTGTTAGTCACTCCATTGTGTCTCTTTGTGATCCCATGGGCTGTAGCCCACCAGGCTCCTCTGTCCTTGGAATTCTCCAGGCATAAATACTGGAGTGGGTTGCAATTTCTTTCTCCAGGGTATCTCCCTGACCCAGGGATTGAACCTGCCTCTCCCGCATTATAGGCAGACTCTTTACCAACTGAGTCACCAGGGATGCCCTGTATATACAGAGATCATAGAAATAGTCAGGAATATAAATGGTGAGTTTGGGGATGAAATCTGTTATAATGTTTAGGCCCAATAAACTAGCAATGCAAGAACAATTAAAGCTAGTAGTCATCCTGCAGGGCCCAAATCTAAAAATATTTGGCTTATCTTCAAAGCTACTTAGGCAGTAAGGAGACTCCAGGCAAGAGTACTGGAGTAGGTTGCCATTTCCTTCTCCAGGGTATCTTCCCGGCCCAGGGATTGAACCCAGCTCTCCTGAGTTCCAGGCAGATGCTGTAACCTCTGAGCCACCAGGGAAGCCCTAGTAAAGAGACTAGGACAAATAAATTTACTGAATAAGAATTGATGTGGATAAATTTAATTCAAGATTAATGATTTAAAATAAGGTATATTCTTAAGTCTGAAATGATATGATATCTCTCAAGTTATCTGGAGTCATTTTCTAATTAACCTGATCCAGCTTCCCAGTGAGGAAGAAACATACTAAGTCAAAGGTCTAGTGAAATATTTGAATCCTATATAAGAATAAAACAACATAAGGCCAAGGTTGGTGCTCGATATTGGCTAAATAAGGCCCCCTCTTATATTTGTTTGGGACAACCATTGGAGCTGAGCTTGCCAACATAGATAAGATAGGAGAAGAGACAAGAAAACAATAGTAAAAAAGTCTGTACCCAGGAGTAAGTATAGAAACTTAGTAACTAGGAAAACTTCAGGGAGTCTTTCTGAGGAAAATGAAATCAGAGCCACAAGACAGAAGAGGAATTTCAAGAGAACTTTTAAGATATTGCATAATCTTGAGTAATAAAAAGGAAAAAAATTAAGAACACTATTTCGTTTCATTCTAATAACAATCCAGGGAGAGGAAGAGGCACTATAGCATTGAAAACATGCTCTAGACTAGAGTCAGATAAACCTGCATACTAATACTGGCTCCACCCCTTACTCCCTATATTATTTCAGAAGCTCTTTACTTGAAAAATGTGGATAATGACAATATCCACAATTGGATAATAACAATGTTATAATGCTTAAATTTGATAATATAAGCAGAAAATATTCAATTATTGCTACTATCGCAAATATCACTGATGTCATTTCTTTTAGTAAATTGAGAAGTAAAGCAATCAACATTCTCTAGACAAGAAAATCACATTTCAGAGGACATCCAGATTGTTTAAATATCATATGTATTCTCTAAGTCCTAGTCAGTAAGGTTCATTTCAAGGCACATTCTCCCACCCTAGTAACATTTATCTTAAGTTTTCATATCAATAAAAATATTAACTAGATACATGTACCTTTTCTAGAATGATTGCCATAATTATTCCACAAATTTCTTTATTGCTTGTCATCTAAACTAATGATCAGTGACTTAAGAAAAATATAGAAAACTTGGACCAAAATTTTGCATATCTTGATTTTGCTTAACAATTCCCTTAAAGAGAAATCAACAAATTATTTGGAATGAGAAAAAAAAAGAATAACAAGATGCAGGCACAGCTGAGATATTTAGTTGAGACAGGTAAGAATGAGAAAGGAAGACCATGCCTCTAAGTCTCAAAATCAGTGTTTAGTCTTATTTTCCTACATATTCAACTGCATATTTTCCATATGAACTTGATTCCAAGAAAGTTGATATAGTATATTTAGATTAAAAGTATTATCTTAGCCTATAAAAACAAAAGCCATACTTACCTTGAAGCTTTAAAGCAAAATTATACAACCACAGTAAAAAGTGGTTTTTAGAAATGAGAAAAATTATGGGGAAGATCAGAGGCCATACTCCAGTATATTTTTCTACCTGTAGTTTGTGCTCTCACTTCTGGGACAAATACCTCCTTTACTTTGTCTCAAACATTACAAAGTAGAACTTTCACTACAGCTTTACATCTGAGGAAATTCAGACTGAGAATAACTTAGCTCATAAGTGGTTGAGGTAGTATTTCAACTCAAGTTCACCAGACCTCAAAGTTGATGCCCTTTCCACTATTAATGATGCCTCTATGTTCAAAGAGCAAGAATGATTATATTTTCACAAACTGGAGGGGGCAATATATTATTTAAAAAAAAAAAGTTTTAGTGTTTTTATGAATACACCTACTTGCAAAGTTCATTCTTGTGATCTAAGCTTTAGTCTCCAGGAAATACACACATTCAGCATCAAAAATGTTTATTTTTATTTGTGAGTTATAGTCCCAAAGCCTAAAGTGTTCCTGCCCTTCCTTTTGGCCTCCTTATCAGTTATAAAAATTCTTATTCATCTTTCAAAGTGAGGTTTAATATTGCCTCTCCTGTGAAGCCTAATTTATTCAATCCCTATTTCTCCCCAACTGACAGAAAACATTAGATGCTTCTTCTGTGGCCCCCAAACACAGGGCATTCCTACATGACAGTGTTCCTTAATACAATGTACTTGTTAACACTTCTTTCTTCCTCTACTAGGCTGTGACCTCTACAAGGGCAGGCATGTTGGTTTATTCATGTCTCTTTGTCTTTAGTGACTAACACTGTGAGCAGTACAAGAGTGTTAATAAAGGCCTGCTAATGACTAAATGAATTTTTCCTGTTACACTTTTTGTTGCATGAAAGAAAATATTTAACTAATTCACTTGCACAGAGATAGAAGCCAAAAATGGATTTGAAGCTAGTGGTGTTTCTTTCTCCTTTCCAGCTCCCACAAATGAAATGTACCTAAGGGAAATTTTACACTGAAGCTGAGTAAAAATAATTTCAGTTCTAGTAATCATTTTCCCAACATGGATCCTTCATTCTCTATTTTCCCCCTAGTATCTCTAAAAAGAATAGAGAGCACAAACTTATTAAGACTATCAAATTACTTTTATTTTTTAGAAACTGAAAATGCTTGGATATTATATAGATAGTTTCATTATCTTATTTTTAGAGGTATTCTAAATGTGAACTGCATCAGAGTCAGTCTATCTTTCCTGGAATGGAATTAGTTTTCCTCATATTTTCAGGGAATGTGATGCATAACACAGGTTACACATCAGAGTGTTCCCCAGAGATGACAGTTTTGATTCAGCATCCTACTGTTTCAAAAATACAGGCATATAATTATAAAATACTATTGGGCCGATATGCTGGGAGCTGTTGCTGTTTTGAAATGGATCAAATTAAAATGTCTTTGTTAGAGGTTAAAATCAACCACAGAAATTTTTTCTTACAACACAGGCTTATTTCTACATTTATGTATTAGATTTATTAAACTGAACCCTTCCTAATAAACCTGCCTCACATTAAGTAAAAAAGATACAAGTAGATAAATACATAGAATTTCCCTGGGTCCTTCAAATGTGATGTTCCTGTCAGTGATGCCTGTTTGTGTGTGCAGGTGAAGCGGAAGAGACCAATCTTTAAGCTCCAGTCCCTTCCACACTGTGCACACATGGAGATTGCTCTTTGATTTGCAGCTGCTATTTGCAGAGCTTGTCACTGTTTGCAATTCTGCTTCTTGGGGACACCTTAGGCCCAAATACTTAGCTCTAAAACTCTCCAGTTTCTGATTGCAGCAAGCCTGCCTGCTCTGTCTGCAGTTTCCTCAGAATTGACTCATGACAAAGTGCTGGAAACACTTTGCAGTTCTTATTTGTGTGCTGCCTGCTTCCATCTCCCTTCACATCACCATTCTCTTCTGTTGGAACTAACTTCTCCATAATTTTCACATTCAACTATGGGCATATTTTTCTTTCAAGGAGCAATCTTTCCATTTTGGTGTCATTACTTTGTGATGAGAATAATCATTTCTGTTTTGATATCATTGCTTATGAAAACTCTGTCCTGGCCTTTTTTTAAATCAGAAATCATCAGGGACTCAGGTGAAGTGTATCAGAAAGAATGGACATAATATTAATTGTATATCCAGATTTTACTTATTTGGTTTTAATTAGTTAATTAAGAAGTTTTAATCAGTAGAACTTCAACTATCTCTAAGGTACTTTGATAGACCTGGGGCTGTGAAAATGTGTAAGATTTAAGCTCTTTCCTATATTTATAAAAATATTAATTTGAATATTAAATATTTCTTTATTATCTCAAAGCAGAAAATACCTCAAAACTGGCAAGTGACACCCCGCCAAAACCAGAAAAGCAAAATAGAAAGAAGTAGAATATAATCAGGATCAAGGCTGTGAATTATAATTTTTCTTGAAATACACTTAAGACCTACCTAGCTACAATGTTCTATTGCAAAAATGTGTTATCATTTGGCTAAAGGATCATGGGGATTCAGCATGAGAACTTATAAACTTGAACATTTATTTAAACTTTCAATTTAATAAATACTCAACATTATTTTTTAATTTACAGATATTAAACTAACTCATGCTGCCTACTCTGAACACAATTTGTGTTCCTTAATTGTCTGAGGAAAGTGATATTGAAGAGATATTGGATATACCACATGTAATAATTTAGTCAGATCATAAGGAAAACTTGCTTACTTTGAAATTTACACACTAGATAAGAACAATAATCCTTCTTTAACACATATAAAGATTCTAGAACACAGTTTTAAGAAAGTCTTGACTAACAAATAAAATTGCTAAAAAATATTTGACTATCTTTAGTTTGTTATTAATTTTGCTCAAATGATTACTTACTTTTTGGTTTAGCAACAAAAAAAGATAGTTATTTTCTATAAAATTGAAAACCTGCAATCAACAGATATATATCTATTCTTGTGCTAATGGTATTATAGACAGAATGTACCATATCAGATCGAAAATTTTTATATTTTGGGATTAGTATAAGTGAATCATCAAGAGATTAATGCATGTAACAAAAAGAAGTAGTGCTAAAAGATATAGCTTGAAATTTCTATGAAAAATACACTTTTATTCTCAATAGTCAGAAAACTCTACAAACCATTCATATAAAAGAAAGCCAAATAAGCATATAATGTTTCTTTTTTCCTGTTTATATGACAATCTATTACTTCATAGCACAGCAGTATATCTGGTTTATCACTTTGAAATTTAGTGCTAACTACCCTAGCTGTTTCCAGATGCCAGTAGAAATTATTTTCTGCTTTGAAAATATCAATATAAGGAGGAATATATATCTATTTCCTCCATTTCACTCTCAGTTATACAAAATATAGTGCCATCAGTTCAGTTCAGTCACTCAGTCGTGTCCGACTCTTTGCGACACCATGAATCGCAGCACACCAGGCCTCCCTGTCCATCACCAACTTCCGGAGTTTACCCAAATTCATGTCCATCGAGTTGGTGATGCCATCCAGCCATCTCATACTCCGTTGTCCCCTTCTCATCCTGCTCCCAATCTCTCCCAGCATTAGGGTCTTTTCCAATGAGTCAACTCTTCGCCTGAGGTAGCCAAAATATTGGAGTTTCAGCTTTAACATCAGTCCTTCCAATAAACACCCAGGACTGATCTCTTTTAGGATGGACTGATTGGACCTCCTTGCAGTCCAAGGGACTCTCAAGAGTCTTCTCCAACACCACAGTTCAAAAGCATCAATTCTTCAGCGCTCAGCCTTCTTCACAGTCCAACTCTCACACCCATACATGACCACTGGAAAAACTATAGCCTTGACTAGAGGGACCTTTGTTGGCAAAGTAATGTCTCTGCTTTTTATGCTGTCTAGGTTGGTCATAACTTTCCTTCCAAGGAGCCTCTTTTAATTTCATGGCTGCAATCACTATCTGCAGTGATTTTGGAGCCCCCAAAAATAAAGTCTGACACTGTTTCCACTGTTTCCCCATCTATTTTCCATGAAGTGCCATAGGTCAACCTTATTTCCAGTTTTAAAGATGACTATATCCATTCTTCAGGTTCAGAAAGAATGAAAATTTTTGTCTAAAATTAACTAAAGAAAAGAAAATTATTTTCAATATATAAACAGATATATTTCACCATTCATAGCATACTTTTGGGTCAAGTGAGTAATTTGGTGACACTCTCCTGTTATTTGCAAAGCATATATTAGGTTTCAGAAATAGTCATTCAAGGTTCAAATTTTATATAGGACAGTGTTTAATTGTTGAGAAATAGAGCACAAATTGACCTCACAGCATAATTATAAAAATTAGGTCTAATAAATAGGAATTAAAAGAACAAAATGCCAATGTAGTAAACATTGTATTCAACTAGTCCTGTCATAAAAATATCAGTTCTGTGCTTAAAATCTTATAGTAATACTCTCAATTTGTTGTTGTGGGTGCCCTAACATTACATTTTAGTGTATTATTTTCCAATTAGCAATGTAATTATCTTCAGCTTTGATTGGATATCAGCTTCACATTCAAAAGAAGGTGTACCAGAGAAGCAATTTTACATTTCTCATATTTTTTGGTCCTTGAAAGTATGCAGGCTTGGTTTAAAAGCAGTAACATTTTCAGATAATTTTAGGGGATATATTCACATATATTTGATTTTTAAAATATCAAATAAAAAGCTGAAGTGTACAAAGGATAATATAGAATAATCCCTGGGTTGGGAAGATCCTTTGGAGGAGTAAAGGGCAACCCAATCCAGTATTCTTTCCTGGGGAATCCCATGGACAGAGGAACCTAGTGGGCTACAGTGCATGGGGTTGCAAACAGCTGGACAAAACTAAGCTACTGAGAACACACATACACAAATCTAATACATTTATTTTAAATAAAATGTACTACTCCATTGTATTAATGTGCCATAAATTATTTACAGATTCCCAAATGCTATATCAATACACTGAGTTATACAATGAAATTATTTTTCATGTCTATTTTCATACAAGTGGATCTTCACTAGGATATATATTTGCTGTGTTCTTCAGTGTTCTATAAGCTCTTGAGTGGTACTATAATCTGAGATAATGCAGGTAAGAAATGCAAATCTATACTCACAGTACCTGTCAATTCAATGAAAGATAAAATCATTGTCTTTTCAAAGAGAAAATGAACCTATGTAATCAATCTGCTGGCCAATCTCACTAAATAATGGTGTCAGATCAAATCCCAGCTACATTCTATGGTGCTGCTGTCCAGATTCATCAGTGAAAGTAAATAGAAGATACTTGGTAAAGTTAATTCTATTTTCCAGAGCCAATGCATAATCACCATCTCTGCCCTCATGTTTCTGTATTGATGTTCCTATTGTACTAGCACAGGTGTGACTGAAGAGAGAGACTGATTGTCCTCCCCAGGACAAGTTCTATATCAATTGATAAATGAGTTAGAGTTAAACTTCCAAAAGATAAATGCTGCTACTGCAGTATAAAAAGGTCCACAAAATGTCCTAAAACCAAAGAGAATTTTTTTTTAAAGGTACAAGTTAATTTCAAATTACTTTACTCTAGAGGATAAATTTGCTTTACTCTAGATATTGTCTCAGCAACACCTATACTATTAAATTCTACTTGTTTAGCAGATGTCTGAATCATTGAAAGGTTTATTTCACAGCTTCTGACATGTGTGTTTGTTATTAAGGCACCTAGATGATTTGCTACTTCCTGCTTGGCAGGTCCAATTAGCATTATGTCAAAAAGGTTCTGGGTCAGTTGATGCTTTACTGAATACTAATACAATTAAAGTATCTGCAGGAGATCAGGAGAGTTAACATGACCCACAGGCAAAACAATGCATGTATATTTCTGTCCTTGTCACATGAAAACAAAGAGATTTTCATCCTGCTTATTAGTGAAATACAATAGAACACATATGCAAAATCAATAATTCATGATAATTGATATAGACTGGGCTAATTTTATCAAATAAAAGAGTGGTGGTCTCCCCAACAGTATATTCCTTATTGTCTTAGAGATTAAAAGTCTTGTTGGGCCCTTCAGTAGAATAAAGGCAAATGATGGATTTTCAGGCCAAATACATTGAAATATTTTGAAAAAGCAACCTCCCTTAGTCTTCTGCCTCTTCCTAAGGAAATGTCAAATAAGTTCCAGGAACTCAATCATATTGATATAAAGCTATCATAACTTCTATACCTTAAAGAATACAGAGAGATTACTAGAACCAACTTCACATACTTTATTATTTATTTTTTATTAGAACCATGAATCTGGGGTAAATAATGACCTCTATATCTTTAAATTTTTCTATATTGTAACCTACAATCTACTCCCACACAAGTTCTCATGATCCTCAACCATACTTTTCCAGAATCTGCAATTTGGGGGGCATATACTATTTTCTCCTAGTCAGGTTTCCCTACTCATACAGCTGAGACATCACTATAGTAATATACAGAGTGGTTAAAAAGGCAAGTATTTGGAAAATAAAAAAAGACAAAAACTAACATCATTTGGAGGTAACTATTTTAGAGAGTGAGTTTTTTTATGTGCTCAGGGCAAATTTGAAATTCATGATTCTGTGGTGTATGCACTTGCGTGCATATACAAGACATTCCCTATTATATCTCAGATTTCCAGGACTGAGAAGAATTATACTAATGCATAGGACTTATATTGCTCAACATAATATACCTTTAAAAGTCTTTAGAAGATCAATGAATTTCTAAGAAAATGAAGCCTGTGTAACTTCACAGTAGTTTTGGATGTCAAAACTAGTTTAAATATATCCATTTTGTACTCCATCAGGACATGATGATAAAGTGTTTCATTAATTAAAAAAAATAAATACTAAAATAATTTCCTTTAATTTTGCTTTTATTACATGCATCCATGTAGTTTTTTGGACCTATAATATGTCAAGTTTTGTTCTCTCAAGAAAAATCTTATTAAGTTTTCATTATGAGCTTCATACAAGAGATCTCTGTATATATCATTAAGAAATGCCCTAAAATGTAATATTGAGAAAAGGAGAAAGCATTCATACTAGAAATGAAAAAAAAAAAAAAAAACAAGCTTTGTATAGAATATTGATTCACAGTGAGAAATTTAAATTATGTGCATTCAATACATGTTAACTGAAGTAGGAGTGGATGTCTCTGTCTTGTTAAATATTAAAATAAAAACATATCAGTATGCATCAATAAGATAGGCTATCATATTAAAATTCTCAGACTGCCTAAATAAATAATGTGCAAAAATAAGCAATTTCAAAACTTAGGACAGAAATTCTATTCACTATATGACTCAAATCTTTAGGAGAAGTTTTGCTGTATTTCAGTTGGTTTTTGTTTGTTTTCTGGTTTTGTTTTATGGTATAAAAGAATAAGAGTGTCACTGCAATGAAAGACACTGTGCTGCTTGAAAAGGAAAAAAAAAAAAAAAAGAAGAGAAAAGGAAAAAAATAAGACTTTCTTCAAAATTGGAGTGTTTTCTGTTAGGAAACAATTCTGTTCTAACCCCTGATCTCATGAAATACTACTGCATGCAGTAAAAATAGGCCTCAAAGTGCAGGACTGAACCATAGTCTCCTGGGCTTATTAACAAAAAGCACTCTGTTTACCTCTTCCTTTCTCACTTTTTGGGGGTTGCCTTTGACTTCACTAAAGAAAGAGCACAAGCTCTCTGTGGAACTTCATTTACTCTGCTGCCAATTCATGTGGTCTCTCCTTTTTCTCTTGCCACTTCTGGGTGTAGTTTGTAGACTCTGCTGTTGTTTCATGGCAAGAGAGTGGAGCTTCTACGGGTTTCACTAAAAGAGAAGAAACAAATTGTTATATAATATAACCTGAAAAAGATAAGAGAAAGGAGAAGGTAAAGGGCTTTTCTAATCTTTTCCCCCCACTGCTGCACTGTGGTTAAGACATATTTACTGAATATAAAAAGTGTTCAATAAATATAAATTAAGGAAAAAGATACATGTCCATAGTTCTCTCATTTAATCACTAAAAGATAGATGACATTTGATTGTCACTCTAAGCTTGATATTGTATTGATGTCAAATGCCTTAATTTTTTCATATCTAAAAAAGGTTTTAAAAACCTAAATATAAAACCCAACAAAGGTCAACAATATATTTTTATATATGAGATATAATTTCATATTATCTGATATACTCAATTTATAATTATGACATCCTACTGGAAAAAAAAATCTATCAAATATTAGTTCAACTTCTCTTAATCAAAACTGTTCTTTGAGAAATTAACAAAATTGACAAAACTTTAGCCAGACTCATGAATAGAAAAAGAGTGAAGAATTAATCAACACAATTAGAAATAAAAAAGGAGAGGTTACAACAAACAATGCAGAAATACAAAGGATTATAAGAAATTATTATGAACAACTATATGGCAATAAAATGGATAATCTGGAAGAAATGGACAGATTCTTAGAAAAGTTCAATCTTCCAAGACTGAACCAGGAAGAAATAGAAATTATGAACACCCAATTACAAGCACTGAAATTGCAGCTGTGATAAAAAATTCCCAAAAAAACAAAAGCCCAGGACCAGATGGCTTCACAGGAGAATTCTATCAAACATTTAGACAAGAGCTAATGCCCATCCTTCTAAACTCTTTCAAAAAATTGCAGAGGAAGGAATACTTCCAAACTTATTCTACGAGGCAACCATCACCCTCATACCAAAACCAGACAAAGACAACACAAAAAAAGAAAACTACAGGCCAATATCATTGATGAACATAGATGCAAAAATCCTCAATAAAATTTTAGCAAACAGACTTCAGCATCACACAAAAAAGGTCATACAACATCATCAATTGGATTGCATTTCAGGGATGCAAGATTCTTCAATATGTGCAATCAATTAATATGGTACACCATACTAACAAATTGAAAGATAAAAAACATATGATCATCTCAGTAGATGCAGAAAAAGCCTTCAACAAAATTCAGCAACAATTTATGATTAAAACTCTTCAAAAAATGGGCATAGAAGGAACCTACCTCAACTTAGTAAAGGGCATAGTTAATAAGCCTACAGTAAACATCATTCTTGGAGAAGGTGATGGGACCCCATTCCAGTACTCTTGCCTGGAAAATCCCATGGACGGAGGGAGCCTGGTAGGCTGCAGTCCATTGGGTCGCGAAGAGTGGGACATGACTAAGTGACTTCACTTTCACTTTTCACTTACATGCATTGTAGAAGGAAATGGCAACCCACTCCAGTGTTCTTGCCTGGAAAATCCCAGGGATGGGGGAGCCTGGTGGGCTGCCATCTATAGGGTCACACAGAGTCAGACACGACTGAAGCAACTTAGCAGCAGCAGCAGCAGCAGCAGCAAATATCATTCTCAATGGTGAAAACCTGAAAGTGTTCCTTCTAAGATCAGGAACAAGACAAGGATGCTCACTTTAATCATTAGTATTCAACATAGTTATGGAAGTCTTAGCTACAACAATTAGAGAAGAAAAAGAAGTAAAAAGAATCCAAATCAGAAAAGAAGAAGTAAAGCTCTCACTGTTTGCAGATGGCATGAATACCCTAAAAATAGTATCCAAAATTACTAGAGCTAATCAGTGAATTTAGCAAAGTTGCAGGATACAAAATCAATACACAGAAATCACTTGCATTTCTATATACTAACAATGAAAAACCAGAAAGAGAAATTAAGGAATCAAACCCATTCACCATTGCAACAAAAAGAATTAAATATTTAGGAATAAACTTACCAAAGAAGACAAAAGAACTGTACACAGAAAATTATAACACATTCATTAAAGAAATCAAAGATGATATAAACAGCTGGAGAGATAGTCCATGTTCCTGGGTAAGAAGAATCAATATTGTGAAAAGGACTATACTACCCAATGCAATCTACAGATTCAATATGATCCCTATCAAATTACCAATGGCATTTTTCAAGGAACTAGAACAAACAATTTCACAATTCATATGGAAATACAGAAGACCCCACATAGCCAAAGCAGTCTTGAAAAAGAAGAATGGAGCTGGAGGAATCAACCTTCCTGACTTCAGATTGTATGACAATCTACAGTCATCAAGACAGTATGGTACTGGCACAAAAACAGAAATACAAATCAACAGAACAAAACAGAAAGTCCAGAAATAAACCCATGCACCTATAGGTGCCTTATGTTTGACAAAGGAGGCAAGAATATACAATGGGGCAAAGACAGCCTCTTTAATAACTGATGCTGGGAAAACTGGGTGACTATATATAAAAGAGTGAAATTAGAAGACTTCTTAACACCATACACAAAGATAAACTCAAAATGGATTAAAGACCTAAATGTAAGACCAGAAACAGTAAAACTCTTGGAGGAAAACAGACAGAACACACGGTGACATAAATTAAAGCAAGATCCTCAATGACCCACCTCCTAGAGCAACAGAAATAAAAACAAAAGTAAAACATGGGACCTGGTTAAACTTACAAGCTTTCGCACATCAAAGGAAAGTCTAAGCAAGGTGAAAAGATAACCCTCACAATGGGAGAAAATAATAGCAAATGAAGCAACTGACAAAGGGTTAATGTCCAAATATACAAACAGCTCATACAACTCAATACCAGAAAAACAACCCAATCAAAAAGTGGAAAAAACACCTAAACAGACATTTCTCCAAAGAAGACATACAGATGGCTAACACACACATGAAAAGATGCTCAACATCTCTTATTGTTAGAGAAACACAAATCAAAACTACAATGAGATATCACCTCACACCAGTGAGAATGGTCATCATTAAAAGTCTACAAACAATAAATGCTGGAGAGGGTGTGGAGAAAAGGGAACCCTCTAGCACTGTTGGTAGATATGTAAATTGATAAAACCACAATGGAAGAGGGTATGGAGATTCCTTTAAAAACTAGGAATAAAACCACCATTTGACCCAGCAACTCCACTCCTAGGCATATACCCTGAGGAAACCAAAATTGAAAAAGACACATGTATCCCATTGTTCATTGCAGCACTATTTACAATAGCTAGAACATGGAAGAAATCTAGATGTCTATGGATAAATGACTAGATAAAGAAGTTGTGGTACACATGCTGCTGCTGCTGCTAAGTCACCCCAGTCGTGTTGGACTCTGTGCGACCCCATAGATGGCAGCCCACCAGGCTCCCCCATCCCTGGGATTCTCCAGGCAAGAACAATGGAGTGGGTTGCCATTTCCTTCTCCAAGGCATGAAAGTGAAAAGTGAAAGTGAAGTCACACAGTCGTGTCCTACTCCTTGCGACCCCGTGGACTGCAGCATACCAGGCTCCTCTGCCCATGGGATTTTATTGGCAAGAATACTGGAGTGGGTTGTCATTGCCTTCTCCGTGTGGTACATATAAATAATGGAATATTACTCAGCCATAAAAGGAACACATTTGAGTCAGTTCTAATGAGGTGGATGAACCCTGAACCTATTATACAAAGTGAAGTAAGTCAGAAGAGAAATATAAATATCGTGTTCTAATGACTGTGAAGAAAGCTGAGCGCTGAAGAATTGATGCTTTTAAATTGTGGTATTGGAGAAGACTCTTGAGAATCCCTTGGACTGCAAGGAAATCCAACCAGTCCATCTTAAAGGAGATCAGTCCTGGGGGTTCACTGGAAGGACTGATGCTGCAGCTGAAACTCCAATACTTTGGCCACCTCATGCGAAGAGTTGACTCATTGGAAAAGACCCTGATGCTGGGAGGGATTGGGGGCAGGAGGAGAAGGGGATGACAGAGGATGAGATGGCTGGATGACATCACCTACTCGATGGACATGAGTTTGAGTGAACTCCGGGAGTTGGTGATGGACAGGGAGGCCTGGCGTGCTGTGATTCATGGGGTCGCAAGGAGTCAACACAATTGAGTGACTGAATTGAACTGAACTGAACTGAATGATATATAAGGAATGTAGAAAAACTGTACTGAAGAATTTATTTACAGGGCAGCAATGGAGAAACAGACAGAGAATAGACTTATGGACATGGGAAGAGGAGAGTTTGAGATGTATGGAAAGAGTAACATGGAAACTTACATTACCGTATGTAAAATAGAAACTGAATGGGAATTTGCTGTATGGCTCAAAAAACTCAAACAGGGGCTCTGTATCAACCTAGAGGGGTGGTATGGGGAGGAGATGGGAGGGAAGTTCGAAAAGGAGGGGATACATGCATATCTATGGCTGATTCATGTTGAGGTTTGACAGAAAACAACCTAATTCTGTAAAGCAATTATTTTTCAATTAAATAGAGATTTTAAAAAAATTGTATGTATTATTCGTCTAGATCACCTTCCCTATTAAATAGAGACTCCATTTCTTCTCTTTTTTTTCTTAGAGTCTTAATGGATAAGCCAGCTTAATGCTTCATATTATTACAGTTAGTCTAATTACAGTAATGATCAGCATAATTCTTTTGAGGATGCCCTTCCTTGTGTTAAATCTGGTATCACTATCATCTCTCACAAACCAGAAAGGAGGTCTAAGGATATTGTAATTATTTCAACTTATCAAGTGAGATATCAGAAAGTCACATGCTTTACTATCTTTGTAATGTTAAAACCCTTCTGTTAGTTACTATTGCATAGAAAAAAAGGTTTACGAATAACCAGGCTGTTTTTTGCCCAAACTCTGTTTAATAGAGAAGGCAGGGTTCATGCCAGCAGGAGGGAAACCCCTCAGCATAAATTTCCCAGCTTAAATCTCATTGTAAAGGTCACGTTCTATGTTATATATAATTGTCACCTTGACAAGTTCTTTGATGGCTTGAACTTTACTACTTGCAAGAAGTACTGGGCTGCCAAGTAGAGTACATTTTCCAGGTTTCTGAGTCCCTGCTTGAGCTAAATAAAGTGTGACAAATCCCCTGAGGACAACACAGGCTTTCATACCATAGGAAACTCTGACTCAAAAGTTACACACTCAAAGCAATATAAGACTGAACATCCAACTACACAGGTTGCCTGTACCAGGAAAGAAATTCTACCGAGATTATGTCTATGTGACATTTCCAAAATGCTTCAGAAGTGATCATAAAATATAAATATAAATATATATATATATATATATATAATAGAAAACATCTGATTCAACAATAAAACAAAATTAGTGTGATAGTTGGATTTGGGATTTTAATCTGTCCTGATTTTCTGATATAATTGAGTTTCAGGAAAGCAATTTGAAATGACTCAGTGATTATATAAAAAAAATAACTTTTAACCTTGAAAAACCAGAACTTAACCACTAGTTAAGCATTTCCTCATGTTCTGTGGCTCTTGTGATAAGAATTCTTGATGTACATCTTCTCAACTTTCAGGGAAATAAAGATTGATGCTTTTTAAGTGATTTTTAAGGCTATCACACCATTAGTGAATTAGTTAATACTGGTGGACCAACTTTTAAATCAAGTTCACATTGTAAAGTAACTAGCCTCCAATTAAAATAAATAAATTTAAATTAAAAAATAAATCAAGTTCTGTTTTTCAATTTCTTATGAAAGTGAAGTGAGGAAGCATTGAACCTATAAACTTACAAAAACAGTGTTGTTGTTGTTTTTCATATTTTAACTATTAAAACTTAAAAAGAATTCACTGCAACAACATGGCTAAGAAATGTTAGGGAAAACGATCAACATAAAAACATACATTGTTGTGTGTGGTGCTTAGTCATGTCTGGCTCTTTGCAACCCCATAGACTATAGCCCATCAGGCTCTCCGTCCATGGGATTTTTCAGGCAAGAATACTGGAATGGGTTGCCATTTCCTCCTCCAGGGGATCTCCCTTACTCAGGGATCAAACCCACATCTCCTGTGGTTCCTGAACTGTAAGCAGATTCTCTCTCTGCTGAGCCAATGAGGAAACCCAAAATTTGTATTATTGGGGATTTTTTTCTAAAGGGAATCATAGCGTTTATTCACAGTCCCAGATACTCTGGCCAGGACAATGAAATGGCTTAATGGGAAGCAGAAAAACTTATTCTCTTCCAATTTTCAAGGCCATATTTTCTACCCTTTTGTCAGAGGACATACACAAACTTGGATATTCTGTCATAGTCTACTTTAGGCTTAGCCAAACTAATTAGTGATAATGTTGTCTAACTGCTGCTTTTAGGAAAGCCCCAAATTCTAGTTCAGTTCACTTCAATTTAGTCACTCGGTCATGTCTGACTATTTGCGACTCCATGGACGGCAGCACTCCAGGCTTCCCTGTCCATCACCAACTCCCAGAGCTTGCTCAAACTCAGGTCCATCAAGTCAGAGATGCCATTCAACCATCTGTCATCCCCTTCTCCTCTTGCCTTCAATTGTTCCCAGAATCAGGGTTTTTTTCATGAGTCAATTCTTCACATCAGGTGGCCAAAATATTGGAAGTTCAGCTTCAGCATCAGTCCTTCTAATGAATATTCAGGACTTATTGCCTGTAGGATCGATTATGTTGATCTCCTTGCTGTCCAAGAAACTCTCAAGACTTTTCCACACTATAGTTCAAAAGCTTTAATTTTTTGGCACTCAGCTTTCTTTATGGTTCAACTCTCACATCCATACTTGACTACTGGAAAAACCACAGTTTTCACTAGATGGACCTTTGTCAGCAAAGTAATGTCTCTGATTTTTAATATGCTGTCTAGGTTGGTCATAGCTTTTCTCCCAAGGAGCAAATGTTCTTTAATGTTATGCCTGCAGTCAGCATCTGCAGTGGTTTTGGAGCCCAAGAAAATAAAATCTGTTACTGTTTCCAATGTTTTTCCGTCTACTTGCCATGAAGTGATGGGACCCGATGTGATGATCTTAGTGTTTTGAATGTTGAGTTTTAAACCAGCTTATTCACTCTCTTCTTTCACTTTCATCAAGAGGCTCTTTAATTCCTCTTCATTTCTGCCATAATGGTGGTGTCATCTGCGTATTTGAGGTTATTGATATTTCTCCTCGGAATCTTGATTCCAGCTTGTGCTTCATCCAGTGCAGCATTTAGCATAATGTATTCTGCATACAAGTGAAATAAGCAGGGTGACAATATACAGCCTTGAAATACTCCTTTCCAAATTTGGAACCAGTCCATTGTTCCATGTCCAGTTCTAACTGTTGCTTCTTGACCAGCATACAGATTTCTCAGGAGGCAGGTCAGGTGGTCTGGTACTCCCATCTCTTTAAGAATTTTCCACAGTTTGTTGTGATCCACAGAGTTAAAGGCTTTGTGTACTCAATAAAGCAGAAGTAGATGCATTTGTGGAACTCTCTTGCTTTTTTGATGACCCAATGGCTATTAACAATTTGATCTCTGGTTCCTCTGCCTTTTTAAAATCCAGCTTGATCATCTGGAAGTTCATGGTTCACGTACTGTTAAAGCCTGGCTTGGAAAATTTTCAGCATTACTTTGCTATGGTGTGAGATGACTGCACTGGTTAGGTATTTTGAACATTCTTTGGCATTACATTTTTGGGGGGTTGGAAATAAAACTGACCTTTTCCAGACTGTGGCCACTGCTGAGTTTTCCAAATATGCCAGTGGCATATTGAGTGCAGCATATAACAGCCTCATCTTTTAGGATTTGAAATAGCTCAATGGACTTCCATCACCTCCACTAGCATTATTTATAGTGATGCTTCCTAAGGTCCACTTGATTAAGCATTACAGGATGTCTGCCCCTAAGTGAGAGATTACACCATCATGGTTATCTGGTTCATTTAGATCATTTTTATATGGTTCTTATCTGTATTCTTGGCACCTTTTCTTAATATTTTCTCCTTCTGTTAAGTCTATACCATTTCTGTCCTTTATTGTGCCCATCGCTGCATGAAATACTCCCTTTGTATCACTGATTTTCTTGAAGAGATCTCTAGTCTTTCCCAATCTATTGTTTTCCTCTATTTCTTTGCATTGATCACTGAGGAAGGCTTTCTTATATCTCCTTGCTATTCTTGGGAAGTCTGCATTCAAATAGGTATATCTTACCTTTCTCCTTTGCCTTTCTCTTCTCTTTTTTTTCTCAGGTATTTGCAAGGCTTCCTCAGACAAGCATTTTGTCTTTTTGCATTTCTTTTTCTTGGGGATGGTGTTGATCACTACATACTGTCCAATGCCATGAACCTACATCCATAATTCTCCAAGCACTCTGTCCATCAGATCTAATCTCTTGAATCTATTTGTCACTTCCACTGTATAATCGTAAAGGATTTGATTTAGGTCATACCTGAATGGTCTAGTGGTTTTCCCTACTTTCTTCTATTTAAGTCTGAATTTGGCAAGAAGTAGTTCATGATATGAGTCACAGACATCTCCCAATCTTGTTTTTGCTGACTGTAAAGAGCTTCTCCATCTTCAGCTGCAAAAAATATAATCAATTTGATTTTGGTATTGACCATTGGATGATGTATGAGTGTAGTATCTTCTCTTGTGTTGTTGAACTAGGGTGTTTGCTATGACCAGTGTGTTCTCTTGTCAAAACCCTGTTAGCCTTTCCCTGCTTCATTTTGTACTCCAAGGCCAAATTTGCCTATTCATCCAGATATCTCTTGACTTCCTACTTTTGCATTCCAGTCCCCTATGATGAAAAGGACATCTTTCTTGGGTGTTAGTTCTAAAACTGTGATAATGAATGGTTAGCCTTGGAAACAAACAGATTATTCTGTCCTTTTTGAGATTGCACTCAAGTACTGCATTTCAGATTCTTTCATTGACTATGAGGGCTACTCCATTTATTCTAAGGAATTTTTGCCCACAGTAGTATATATAATAGTCATTTGAGTTAAATTCGCCCATTCCAGTCCATTTTAATTCACTGATTCCTAAAATGTCAATGTTCACTCTTGTCATCTCTTGTTTAGCCACTTCAATTTACCTTGATTCATGGACCTAACATCCCAAGTTTTATGCAATATTGTTCTTTCCAGCATTGGACTTTACTTCGATCACCAGTCACATCCACAATTGGGCATTGTTTTTGACTGGCTCCTCTCCTCATTCTTTCTGGAGTTATTTTCTCCAGTCTTCTCTAGTAGTATATTGGAAACCTATGAAGTACCTGGGGAGTTCATCTTTCAGTGTCATATCTCTTTGCTTTTCATACTGTTCATAGGGTTCTCAAGGCAAGAATTCTGAAGTGGTTTGCCATTCCCTTCTCCAGTGAACTACATTCTATCAGATCTCTCCATCATGCCTTCCATCTTGAGTGGCCCTACATGCCATGGCTCAAAGTTTCATTGAGTTAGACAAGGCTGTGATCCATGTGATAAGGCCCCAACTATAAGGCCAATCCAAAGAGATGTTTTTCCTGGTGTTTTCTCTCAGAGTGGCCTGGAATGTCAAGTGTCTATTCAGAGGAAAACAGCCCATCACTTTTGGAGCAGATATGAAGTTTCACAATACAGAAACATGAGAGCCGAGTTTATTTTGTATGCTACTTGGCTAATTTAGGCATGTGTTACAAAGTGTTTTCTGACTATAAATAACTTTCCTGCTATTTTCAGAAGGGAATATTTCTTGTTGAAATAAGTTTGAGAACTAGTATATTATCATTCTGTTGATTGGCCAGACTCACTTACATATTAAAGACTCTGGGAAATTTACAGCAGAAAATGTTGTGTAATGGGGTTAAAGCAGTTATTTTCTCCAAATACATTTGACAAATGTGTGTCTTGAATTTTTTAAGCAGTACTTATGAGTATCCTATCGATTCCTGTCCGGTAGAACAGGAGATGAAGAAATTTAGAAAAGATTGTTTCTCACTTATGCCTGACTTTTGGAATTACTCTATTTCTAAAACTTATTACCAAGTGACCACAATATATCAAAGAACATCTACAAGTTAATACTGACTGAAATTTAAAAAGAGGTAATCTTTTTTTTCCAATTTTAGTTCCGAGATATAAAGAATTGAAAAGAATGTTGCTCCCACACTTACAAGTGAAAATGCTTGACAAACTTAAAATTAATGATTTCCAGAAACTCATCAAAGAACTGAAGTTACAGAGCAAATGAATCTGAAATCTAGAAAGGGTACCGTAGGCAGAAAAAAGCCCAAGCAATTCTTTAAATGGAGGAAGATGCCACTGAATGTCATATAAATTGTGAAAAATATTCAATGAGAATTTTTTATTAAATTGCTAAATCGCCAAGTATGGGCTCTCATGAGAGTGTAAAGCACCTGACGGTCTCAGATTTAGAAAGGATTCCCATTCACTTTCAAGCTCTCTCTCCCAGGAATTCCACCAATTCAATGAGAACAAATCAAAGGGAATTCTATGAAAGTTTTCCTGATAGTCCTGGCTAGGCAGGGAGAAAACAGCCACTGCAGAAACTCTGCCTAGATCCAGTCATTTTCCACAAGGAAAAAAAAATCCAAAAGCCCTAAGAAGGAAAAAAAAATCTGTAGCCTAAGGCCCATGGCAGACATCTATAGCTAGAAGAGGTGAGAAAAATCTTTCTCAGAGGAAACAAAAGCCTAAATCTACAGGAGGGAGGGAAATAAAACCAAAGGCCATAGTGGATACACACAGCAGTTGAAGAAGGGAATATGAACCAAAAAAAAAAAAAAAAGCTTAACGTGGGGGTAGGTGGGATGGGCAGTACTTCATATTAGGTCCAAGCCTAGGCTGGGACAGAAGCTAACCTAACAGATTACATTATACCTGGACATTCAGGCTCAAGATTCAAGACTAATTGCCTTAATAGATTGTTTAAGCTTAATCAAAACAAGAAAATGCATTCACTATCACCCCTCAGCAAACTAATAACTGTCGGATAATAATGACAGTAGAACAGAGCTAAAAGGACTATAGGACTATAATCTCTCTAAGGAACAAAGGTAAAGGAACCAGAAATCAAATTGCCAGCATTCTTTGGATCATCGAGAAAGCAAGAGAGTTCCAGGAAAACAACTACTTCTGCTTTATTGAATACACCAAAGCCTTTGACTATGTGGATCACAACAAACTGTGGAAAATTCTGAAAGGGATGGGAATACCAGACCACCTGACCTGTCTCCTGATAAATCTGTATGCAGGTCAAGAAGCAACAGTTAGAACCAGACATGGAACAACAGACTGGTTCCAAACAGGAAAAGGAGTACATCAAGGCTGTATATTGACATCCTTCTTATTTTAACTTATATGCAGAGTACATCATGAGAAACGCTGGGCTGGAAGAAGGACAAGCTGGAATCAAGATTGCTGGGAGAAATATCAGTAACCTCTGATATGCAGATGACACCAATCTTATGGCAGAAAGCAAAGAAGAACTAAAGAGCTACTTGATGAAAGTGAAAGAGGAGAGTGAAAAAGTTGGCTTAAAGCTCAACATTCAGAAAACTAAGATTGTGGCATTGGGTCCCATCATTTCATGGCAAATAGATGGGGAAAAAAATGAGATAATTTATTTTGGGGGGCTCCAAAATCACTGCAGGTGGTGACTGCAGCCATGAAATTAAAAGATGCTTGTTCCTTGGAAGCAAAGTTATGCCCAACCTAGAGAGAACATTGAAAAGCAGAAACATTACTTTCCCAACAAAGGTCCATATAATCAAAGCTATGGTTCTTCCAGTAGTCGTCCATGGATGTGAGAGTTGGACTATAAAGAAAGCTGAGTGCTGAAGAATTGATGCTTTTGAACTGTGGTGTTGGAGAAGACTCCTGAGAGGCCTTTGGACTGCAAGGAGATCCAACCAGTCCATCCTCAAGGAAATCAGTCATGAATATTCATTGGAAGGACTGATACTGAAGCTGAAACTCCAATACTTTGGCCATCTGATGCGAAGAACTGACTCATTTGAAAGGACCCTGAAGCTAGGAAAGATTGAAGGAAGGAGGAGAAAGGGACGACAGAGAATGAGATGGTTGGATGGTATCACTGACTATGGACATGAGCTTGAGTAAACTCCAGTAATTGGAGATGGACAGGGAAGCCTGGCATGCTGCAGTCCACGGGGTCGCAAAGTGTCAGACACAGTTGACTTACTGAACTGAACTGAAGGAGCAAAGAAAGAGTTAAAATCATTGTAAGGCACAGAGAAAAATATCTAGGAAATAAGCCAGTACCATAACCATAAGGCATTGCTGCTGCTGCTGCTAAGTCGTTTCAGTCGTGTCTGACTCTGTGCAACCCCAGAGATGGCAGCCTACCAGGCTCTTCTGTCCCTCGGATTCTCCAGGCAAGAACACTGGAGTGGATTGCCATTTCCTTCTCCAATGCATGAGAGTGAAAAGTGAAAGTGAAGTCGCTCAGTCATGTCCGACTCTTCGCAATCCCATGGACTGTAACCCACCAGGCTCCTCCATCCATGGGATTTTCCAAGAAAGAGTACTGGAGTGGGGTGCCATTGCCTTCTCCGTAAGGCATTGCTAGAAGAGTTTAAACCTTCTGTGCATTGAGGTTAACCATAGCAAAGATATACTTTAAACCCAGCCCAACACCTGATCAAACTAGCACAACCACTATTCGCCACCATCCCAAACACCCACTGAAGTCCTACCAGATTAAAATAAACAAATTTATATTAAAAAAAAAAAGTCCTTCCAGAGAGAAAAACATGTTCATTTCCAGACATAAAAATGAAATATATCAATATAAAATTCAATATAACACGTTACACTTCCAAAAAAGCGGTTATGATTCAAACAAAAAGGAGAGAAAAAACACAGTTTTGAATAAACAAAACAACCATTAGATCAAAATTCATATAGGACATAAATCCTAGAACTTTTAAATAAAGGAGATATAAAAACAATTAAAAAAAAATTAAAGTTAAAGATTTTAATGAAAATCATCAATACATGCCAGATAGTGCAGATAATTTGTGCGGAGATGGAAACAATAAGAAAAATTTAATTGACTATGCTAGAAATCAAAAACATCTTAATAGAACTAAAGAATTCCTTTGAAGGACTTATCTATCAAATAAACACAATCAAGGAACGAATCAATGAAAATGAAAAGAGTTCAATAAGTATTACTGAGATAAAAACCAAAGAACAAAATAGTGGAAAAGAAAGAAAACACAGCATAATTCCATTACAGATAAATTCAAATGATTTGAAATAATCATAATTGAAATTCCAGAAGAAGAAAAAGGAAAAAGCAACACAGAATTATCTGAAGAAATTATCCTGATCACTTCCAAAATTGGTGGTATCATAGAACCACAGATCTAAGAAGATCAGACAAACCAAATAGGATAAATGCAAAATGCTTACTTAGTTCTATCATCTTTAAACTTATGAAGATAAAATCTTGAAGACAACCAGTGAAATACATATTCACATTCTGGGGATTAGGAAAGGAATGTCTTTAAAGGGTTATAACTCTACCTATAACAATACTACTTTCTCTAGGAGATAGATGTTACTTGACTCCTTCTCTTTAAGGATGGCCTAGATTCAGTGACTCATTTATGACTAAAGTGTGGAAATGGAAAAAAAAAAAAAAGAAAGTTACTTCACTGTAGATAAATCATGCATAAGTCATCTTAACCAAGTGATCAAAATTAACATCAGTTGAAATAAGTCATGTTGACATTATGTACCCTTTGATCTGATGCTTTGAAAAGGCAACTCCACCTCTGTGATATTATTTTTTTTTAAATTCATAACTAGAATCTAGTAACAAAAACACCCAAACTGAGGGCCAATCTATAAAACATGTCTCCAGTACTTTTCAGAATTGCCAATGACATTCAAACAGAGGAAGAATTAAGAAACTATCACAAGTTAGAGGAGACTGTTCTGTGCTGAGTTTCTCAGTCATGTCCAACTTTTTGCGACCCCATGGACTTTAGCCCACCAGGCTCCTCTGTCTGTGGGGTTTCTCCAGGCAAGAATACTGGAGTGGGATGCTATGTCCTTCTCCGGGGGATCTTCTCAACCCAGGAATTGAACCCAGGTCTTTTACATTGCAGGCAGATTTTTTACCTTCTGAGCCACCAGGGAAGCCCTAGAGGAGACCAAGGAAACACGAATAAATATAATGTGGTAAATTAGATTAGATTCTGAAAAAGAAAAGGAATAGTATTGAGAAAATTGATGAACATTAAATACTGTAGTACAGTGCACAGTCTTGTGCCAATGTTAATTTCTTAGCTTTGACAAATGCACCATGCTTTGGTGAAATGTGAACTTTAGGGGAAGCTGAGAAGATGCATAAAAACACTCTGTACCATTCTTGCAAGTCTCTGAAAATCTAAAATTGTTTCAGAATGAAAAATTCAAAAGAAGAGAAGTAATCACTTAATCCCCCTACTGTCATATCTAATGGAATTTTATAAAAATTCACTTGCATTTCCATTTCTCTTTTATCTTTCTTAGGATTACAGATAGAAAGAATGATGATAGCTATAGGTATCTTTTTTCTCTTTCAAAACTTTTATATTTTAAAAATGTATCAATGTGCTGAATCAGAAAAAAAACAGGACTTCATAAACTCAATTAATGATGAGTAGAACCTTTGTTTCTAGTACCTTATTCATCTATATTGCAGTATATAAGCCCAACATGATGTACCCTTACCAAGAACATGTTTCTTTTCTACTTGAATGTATTTTCACAGTTTGACATTTCTTTTCCTCTCCACTCTTCTCTTCTTGTCATATTGTTAATATTGCATGCTTTCCCCAGCCTCTAACCAGTGCTATTTAAAGCAGAAGATTTGCAGTGAAGCATCAGTTTGACTGCTCCTGAACTGTAGTGTATACCACTAGAAGAACTAAAGGTATTTTTAAAACTTTGCTCTATTTTAAAACTTAAACTTGTCACAGAGAGACAAGACTTGGTAACATTCATTTAAAATTCATGTTTGGATATGATGTCATGTCAGTTCTCTTATTCTCTCTTGAAAACTATCTTGTATGTTGATGAATTCAATCAAAGTATTAAAGTTATGATACTAAAAATATACCATTAAAATTAAATATACATGCAAACAAAAACAACATCAAATCAAATTCCTGCAGCAGCAAACAATTATAAACTAGAATTTCTAGTATTGACTCCCAAACCCCAATTCTAAAGCCTGAAACTTAAAATTAGATCTGTTATCCTACTGTGTTTGAATAGTAAAGATCATAATAATGTTCTATAAATCTTGTGTGGAACAAAGTGTGCTGACATTGACCAGCAAACTTATCATCTTTGGGGAGTTTATTAAAAATAGAAATTCTTGGGCCCTAACAAAGACACACTGTGTGCCAATAAGAGAGCAGATCTTTCACAGGCAAATCCAATTTTGAAATGCACTGCTGTAAACTAAATCCAGTATGCTTATTTATAAAATTAAATACTGTTGTATTTGTAGTAGAATACTATTACCTTGTGGCCCTTAGGCATTATATTATTTTAAAACATGAATATAATACACCTATAATGGATGGATGAATGAGTTGAGATTATAAAATGATTCAGAGATAAGCAGACAAAACTAATATCAGGAAGACAAATTATTAATGAGGTCTGAAAGGAAAGAATTTACTACACACTATATTCTAAGTTGAAGAAGGCAATGGCCACCCACTCCAATACTCTTGCCTGGAAAATCCCATGGATGGAGGAGCCTGGTGGGCTGCAGTCCATGGGGTCACAAAGAGTCAGACACGACTGAGCGACTTAACTTTCACTTTTCCCTTTCATGCATTGGAGAAGGAAATGGCAACCCATTCCAGTGTTCTTGCCTGGAGAATCCCAGGGATGGCAGAGCCTGGTGGGCTGCTGTCTATGGGGTTGCACAGAGTCGGACATGAAGGAAGCGACTTAGCAGCAGCAGCAGCATATTCTAAGTAAATATCCCTTTGAATTATAAGGATAAGTAACTACTATGGAAAATCATAACTGCTTGCAAGAGTTGAAAGTAAGCCAGTAAAGGAATCAGGTAACCAATGCATGTCTTTTCATGTATCAGGAAGTTGAATGATTACTTCATTCTCTGTGTAGAACATCAGCACAAGAGAGCAGACATCACTGAAGTCAGAGCGGTCCTTCAGAGCTAGAGAGTATCACTATTTATTATCATAATCATCGTTGCTAACCCTTAGTGGATGCCAGGCATGGCTCCAAATGCTTAATGTGTGTTCTCTCATTTGTCTTTTCTAACAGCTCTAGGAAAGATGTATTAATACTGTCTTTATTTTACAGATTAAGAAAGGAAGAGAAAATTGAGCATTTTGTTCATGGTAGTTAATAGTGGAACGAGATTTTGAACTTAGTCTGACTTTAGACCCAACAACCTCTATTCTATTTTGGTACAGAGGGGAAAAATCACTATTTATGTCTTATTAATATCTGACTCATCATTACTCTCCATAGCCTCACTGTTTAACAAAATGTATTTTTTACAGCTTTTTGAGGCATAAGTGATAAATAAATAACTGCATATATGTAATGTATGCAATTGGATGAATGTGAATAAACATAAAACTCTTATACTAACAGTATAATCAAGGTAATAAATATGTTCATATGTTCATCACCTCCAAGAGTTTCATATGTCACTTTGCTTTTTTTTGGTGATAAGAACAAAACATAAAATCTGTTCTCAGCAATTTTTTCATTGCAAGTACTGTATTATTAAATGTCGGCACTATGTTTTACAGCTGGTATCTAGAACTCAGGCATGTTGTATAGTTGTAATCATATACCTGTTGGACAGCAATTCCCATTTCTCCCTTCTCCTATACCCTGCCAACCACCATCCTATTTCTGCTTCTATAGATTTGACTATTTTTAATATCTCATAGAAGTAGAATAATACAATATTTGTCTTTCTGTAACTGGTTTACCTTACTTAGCATGTCTTTTCCAAGTCTATCCATGATTTTGTAAATGGTAGAATTTCCTTTTTTTATAGTTCTACTAATATTCCATTATATATTATTATTATTATTATTAATGTAATATCATTAGTTATAAAAGAAGGAAATTCTATCATTTCCAGTATAGTATTCCATATATATAAAAGCTTCCCTTGTATCTCAGTGGATAAAGAATCTGCCTGTAATGTAGGAGACCCGGCTTTGATTCCTTGATTCCTAGGTCTGGAAGATCACCCAGAGGAGGAAATGGCAACCTACTCCACTATTCTTGCCTGGAGAATCCCATGAACAGAGTAGCCTGGTGGGCTACAGTCCATGGGCTCACAAGAGTCAGACATGGCTCAGCTACTAAAGCACCACTATACACACACACACACACACACACACACACACACACACACAAACACACCACATATTCCCAAGTGGCACTAGTGGTAAAGAATCTGCCTGCCAACACAAAAGACAAATGAGATGCCAGTTTGACCCCTGGGTCAGGAATATACCCTGAAGTAGGTAATAACAAGCCACTCCAGTATTTTTGCCTGGAAAATACAAAGGATGGAGGAGTCCAGCAAGCTACAGTCCATGGGGTTTCAAAGAGTCAGATACAACTGAACACACACACGCACACACATACACATTTTCTTTATCCATTTGTCTGTTAGTGGACATTTGAGGTGCTTTTATAGCCACCATTTTAAAATGTAATTTTTCTATATTGTTTTTGAAATTTAAAAAATTGCCCTAAACAGTTCTCAGTTTACAAAATGGTGGTTCCAGAAACTATTGTAACTTGATTACTTAGAATGCATTTACAGTATATATAGGGTTTATGTTTAACCCAAAATGTAGTTATATAACTTTAGATAAAAAAAGTTTATCAACCTTTCAATACAAAACAGAATGAGAATTTATATGCGAAATAAAATCTTTAAACTTGACTGTAGAAGCAAATCAAAAATAGAGAGGGATTTTGCTACAATTTTTAGAAACGGTAAAGGATTGTCCAAGTTGATACCACTTAGTGATTATTCTTCCCATTATCAAGGAAGTGATATTATCTTTTTTTTAATTAAGCTGGGACAATCCTTATACAAATTAACCATAATAATTATAATTCTATCTCTTACTCCCTGTTTAATAATGAAATTAAGGAGATAAACAGAAGGAAAACTTTTCTGAGATAATACTGCAGAGGACCGGTGTTGCCAGAGGAAACTGAGAGGAAAATATGAGAATATGTGAGAAAAAAAATTGCCTTATGATGAAATTACCTGAGTTGGGAGAGATGAAAGACAGAGAGACAAGGAGGAGAAAAATATTATAGTACTGTGTGTGCATTCACTCTCTAAATCAGAAGTCCCAAACTGAGGCACAGGGAAAATTAAATGAGATATTAGAAGCTTAGGGGAAGGTATATGAAGCTTGAATAAGCATAGTAAATCTTTTATAATTTAAAATTTTGAAAATAAAAAGATATAGTTTTTTTTTTTTTAATAACAGAACTCCAACAGAATGTGCCCAACACATTCTATATAGGTCATGCAAATACTAACTCTTATTGCCACAAATAACCATTAAATTCTTATATCAGTATCAGAGGCAGAGAATCCTTGAGATACTTATTTATTCAAAAGGTACATTGATTTTTGAAAGGTTGAAATAGACCTCTTCATTTTTTTTTTTTTGGAGAGTATTTTAAATTATTTAAATTTATTTTTAATTAAAAGAAAAATACTTTATAATATTGTGTTGGTTTCTACTGTGCAACAATGCAAATCAGCCATAATTATATGTGTGTGTGTGTGTGTGTGTATCTCCCTCCCTCTTGAATTTCCCTCTCCTCCCCCCATCCTACCTCTTATGTCACCAGAGAGAGTCAGGCTGGGCTCCCTGTGTTATACAGCAACTTCTTACCAGCTATTTCACACATGGCAGTTGAAATTTGGTTTCAAAGTTACCCTTCTTTTATTATCTAATCTTTTTAGATAATATTTCAAATTTTGAAATAGTTATCAGCCCAAGGCAGAAAGCTATCTGGAATGCATCTGGGGGAAAAGGCTTATCCACCTGGCTCTCCATATGGATAACCCATCCCAGAGCTACATGATGTAACAGAAACCAAAGTGCAGGGAATGGAGTTAAAAGAAAGAATGAGCCAAATTTGACCAAAAGAGTTATCTCAAGTGGGGAGCACAGTCAGCACTGGCTTTCTATTCTACATAAAGAGACAGGGCAGACAATGTCAGAGACAAGTCCAAAATACTGAACCTTGTGAAAACTGGGTCATGAGCCAGCCAAATAACTCAGATTAGGGCAGTGGGGGATTGAATATGGCATTTCTGACATTTTACCAGTATATTTTCTGCTTTTATACAGCTCTTATTGACTTAGTTGTGGCCCTTATCTCTAGTATATTTTAAAGGCACCAAACATCCACAAGTTTTTCTGACGCAAGTAGAAAAGGAATCTTATAAGGTTTACAGGGTCAAGTCAGTAGAATGATACTTCATTGTTTACAACTGTTCTATTTGTAACAATTAAAATAATTCCCCTTCACTGTTTCACAAATAACACACATCTCATGTACATGAAAAATTAATTAAATCCTTTTTTCTAGATAAAAATTACATTATTATTGTAAAATGTGAACTTTCAACAGTGCTTTGGAAGAAACGCTAGACTGAGAGCCAGGAGCCTACCACTGCCCTTGTGCGCCGAGGCACTTCACTCATCCTGTCTCAGATTTAGTTCTCTCATCTGTAAAATGAGCAGGTTGGGCCAGATCATCTCTAAGGCCTATTCCACATGCATAATTGTGCAAATCCATCATTATTATCACTACTTAATATGAACAGCTATCTCATCAGTGTATACACATACGAATTCAAAGCTGCTGGCTTAATATAATAAGACTTTTAAAAACATCTATTTGATTTTCCATGGAAAGGAAACAAGCAATTGATTAAACAGATCTTAATATAATTTAGGCTCCTGGTCCTTTTCTTGGAAAGAAAAATAGTTTGATTTCCTATAAAGTCTATTCAAGTTTCATCTTATTCCAATATTTTGTTACAGACTTTCCTTCTGCCAACAGCAGTCCCCACTTTTAATTGAATGGGGAGAAAACAGTTCTGATGGTCTATGTCATTCTATTGGATTTTATATCACTGAATTTCAAGCTGGTTTCACTGGGACCTGCCAAGAGTGACTTATGCCAACCTCTGAGTCTCCTTGTTGCACTTCTGTCCCAGGTAGCATTGTTTGACTTTTTGTCTCCTCTCTGATTAAACTGACATCATTTTGCCTTTGTGACTCTGGTGTCATTTTCTGTTGACAGTGTCTAGTAATAGTAACAGACTGGTGTCCTTGTGGAGTGGGTAAAAGCCATTGATTGGTTAGGTGTATTAATGCAGCCTTGTTAAATGACATGCAGACATATCTTTGTGCTAAGTTGCAGCTGAATGGGTGCCAGTGAGAGAGGTTATTAAGCACAGATAAGAGGAAGCACCTCTATTCACTGGCAATGTCACTTTCTCCCATTTGAAGAGAGACATTTGCTCGACATTTTTTTTTCCTCTCACTGACAATATTTAAGGCAGAAAGTTTCTGTATAAGTTGCTGCATGACTGCAGAATAGATTGTTTTAAGAAGGTGAACTCTAGAGAGGTTCAATTGGAACATATTTTCCTTAAAATTAAATTGCATTGAATGTAATGATTAAATAAAGACAATGAAATTGTTAACGGTATAAGAAAAAAAAAAAATAGAGGCCCAATGGCAAATGCCATTTGTCATTAGTCTATATCACTTGGAAATAAAAAATAAATAACTAAGTTTATATTCTAGAGTCTTCAAAGAAGAAATGAGATAATGTCAAAACCATAACAGAATTTTGAAACTTTTCTAAATAATGAAATTAAAATGGTGAAAACTTTTCTTTGTTTTTATTATTTGAATTTGCAGGCATGCATTGTATATGGTCTAAGTTATCTAAGTATGTAATATACATAACATCAAACTTTAGACTGCAAACTTGTTAATCTTTGTATTTATAGGAAAATGTCCTGATTGGTCATCCCTTTTGTAAATTGAGAAATGATGACATTTTCTGTGAAAATTTAACTGATATTTGCTAAACTTGTTATTTTATGGTGTTTGCATTATTTTTTTCTTCTTCTCTTTTTATTTTATATATATAGCCAATTAACAAACAACGTTGTGATAATTTCAAGTAAACAGCAGACTCAGCCATACATATATATATATATATATATATATCCATTCTTCCCCAAATGTCCCTCCCTTCCAGGCTGCCACATAATATTGAGCAGAGTTCCCCATGCTATACAGTAGGTCTTTGTCAGCTATCCATTTTAAATATAGTAGTATGTACATGCTCATTCCAAGCTCCCTAATTGACGCTTCCCCTTATCCTTCCTCCCTGGCAACTATAAGCTCCTTCTCTGAGTCTGTGAGTCTGTTTCTGTCTTGTCAGTAAGTTTGTTTGTATCATTTATTTTTAGATTCTACATATAAGGGATGTCATATGATATTTCTCCTTGTCTGTCTGACTATCACATTCTTTAGGAGTTTAGCCTTTTCCAGTGGTTTACCACTTCTGTCTTCCTTCAGTCTTCTGCTTTATATATGTGTGTGTTCATGTGTGTGTGTGTGTGTGTGTGTGCACAGTCATGTTTGACTCTTTGTGACCCCATAGACTGTAGCTCTCTGTCCACAGGATTCTCCAGGCAAGAATGCTGGAGTGGGTTGCGATTTCCTACTCCAGGGCATCTTCCTGATCCAGGGATGTAATCTGCATCTCTTGTATCTCCTTCATTGTCAAGAAGCCTGCTTTATATATACATACATACATACATATATATATATATATATATATATATATATGTGTGTGTGTGTGTGTGTGTGTGTGTGTGTGTGTGTGTTTGTGTGTAATTCCTTTATGCCTTATCGTAAATCAGTTGTTAGGGTTTGCTTATATAATATATTAAATCTAATAAGTAAATTCAAGTTACTCTGTTAGGCACTGAGGGCAGAGACAAATGCACAATGTAAATTAATCTACTTCCATTATGTAACCTATTTGAACGTCAGTAATTTTTTCTATAAAAGAAGGATTATAATACATCTGGAAGCTCCTCTGAGCATTAGGTGAAATAGTGTATGGAAAGCACCTAGTTCATTGCCAGTTGCAGAGTTGATGATTAATAACCTTGATATCTTTCTTTATCTCCAAACCCTCATGAAAGAATGAAATAGCAACATCTCTATTCCACCCTATTAACCATGAATCAGATTTGTCTGATAACTATTTCTTTTTGATGAAAAATTTAATGCTAAAGATATGAAATGAGATCTCTGATATATTTATCTGCTACTCCAACAAAAGATGAGTCTAACATATGCGTACTGGTAAACATATACATTCACTATTTCCTTGGCAACTGATATTTCAAATATACTATCTTTTTATGTCTCATCTCCACCTTTGAAGTATTATCTTTATTTTATAAATGAAGAATCCAGGCTTAAAGATATTTAGTAAACTCTTCAAGATATTTTGGTAAGGGATAAACCTGACCTTCCGGTCTCCTAATTTTAAGATTTTAATATTTAAAAACTATGCCTTTTCAACTATGCTCCAGAATCAACCTCTGAAGATATTTTAGCTATTTGATGCTGAGCTATAGGATGTTATTAATTATTTTAAGGAAAAAAGAAGACAAGAGGCCCAAAGAGAGCAGTTAGAATTGGGGACATTCTTCATGGTTACCCATGTTCTTTCTTTCTGCATCTGACATTCTTTCTGTGGTCAAAGCATTAGATGTTATCTCTAAGTGAGATGTGTGGTCACCTTATACAACAGAGAGGGTTTACACAACCAATACTTCCATGTTATAACCCAGATAATTCTATAGCTTATGAGACATTGTCTAGGACTCCATAACTCATAAACTCATAGATTTGTTTAGTATAAATATATAGCATGGGCATGGTGCTAAGTGCCTTTCATGTGTAAAGGCACTCCCCCCTAACATAGAATTAGTCTTTTTGCAAGATGATCCAATTACCAGCATGCCTACAAGAATATTAGAAAATATGACTTTTCTTTATTTCCCCAGGAATGTGTCATCAGTAATTGGGAGAGAAATACAGCAAAAGCCAGACTCTTTAATTCGTTCCTTTCCAGATGTATACTTTGCCTCTCTTCTTTCTATTTTTGAGACGCTTAATTCCCTTATAGTGAAATGATACAAAATTTGTGTGTATTTGCATAAGATGTCTCTATTAAATATATGCTTTACAGAATCATAGAATTCTAAGTCTGAAAAGGAATATTAGCTGATTTGCCCTTCTATAGGAAAAAAAGTAAAATATTTATTGGATCAAATTTTGGATCAAATTTTTCAGTATTTTATTTACTTTGTATTGCAGTAAGTTCATTCATGTCTTCATGTAAAAATATTATTGTGATCCTGAATTATAGTAAACAAGACAAACCAGAATCCCCGCTCTCAAGAAATTTATATTCCAATGAGGAAAATAGTCAAAAATTTAACTCAAGTAACACCTGTATGTCAGTATGTTAGATAATAAGTGATAAGAAGAACACAAAATAAAACAAGAAAAGTAGAAAATAAGTTGGCATGAGTCAGAATGAGAAGGCAATATTTAGATGCATTGGACACAAAAGTCTTCTTTAAGAAATAGAAATGGGATTAAGAATGGAAGGGATGAGGAAAAGAAGTGTGCCTCTAATGAGAGAGGATTCTGGGCGAGGTTCGGCATGCCCAAAGCCGAGATAGGGACACCTCCAGGATGTTGGAGGAACAACAGTACAGTGAGCCTGGAGTGGAGTTAGGTCATAATCATGAGGTCAGACAAATAAAGGGGTGCCATGTCACATAAGTGTGACTTTACACACGGACATCACCAGATGGTCACCACTGAAATCAGATTATTATATTCTTTGCAGCCAAAGATGGAGAAGATCTATACAGTCAGCAAAAAATAGACTGGGAGCTGACTGTGGCTCAGATCATGAACTCCTTATTGCCAAATTCAGACTTAGATTGAAGAAAGTAGACCATTAGATCATTCAGGTATGACTTAAATCAAATCCCTTATGATTATAAAGTGGAAGTGAGAAATAGATTTAAGGGACTAGATATGATAGAGTGCCTGATGAACTATGGACAGAGGTTGGTGACACTGTACAGGAGTCAGGGATCAAGACCATCACCATGGAAAAAAAATGAAAAAAGCAAAATGCCTGTCTGGGGAGGCCTTACAAATAGCTGTGAAAAGAAGAGAAGTGAAAAGCAAAGGAGAAAAGGAAAGAGATAAGCATTTGAATGCAGAGTTCCAAAGAATAGCAAGGAGAGATAAGAAAGCCTTCCTCAATGATCAATGCAAAGAAATAGAGGAAAAAAAACCAGAATGGGAAAGACTAGAGATCCCTTTAAGAAAATTAGAGATACCAAGGGAACATTTCATGCAAATATGGGCTCGATAAAGGACAGAAATGATATGGACCTAACAGAAGCAGAAGATATTAAGAAGAGGTAGCAAGAGTACACAGAAGAACTGTACAAAAAAGATCTTCACGATCAAGATAATCACGATGGTATGATCACTCACCTAGAGCCAGACATCCTGGAATCGGAAGTCAACTGGGCCTTAGAAAGCATCACTAGGGACAAAGCTAGTGGAGGTGATAGAATTCCAGTTGAGCTATTTCAAATCCTGGAAGATGATGCTGTGAAAGTGCTGAACTCAATATGCCAGCAAATTTAGAAAACTCAGTAGTGGCCACAGGACTGGAAAAAGTCAGTTTTCATTCCAATTCCAAAGGCAATGCCAAAGAATGCTCAAACTACTGCACAATTGCACTCATCTCACACATTAGTAAAGTAATGCTCAAAATTCTCCAAGCCAGGCTTCAGCAATATGTGAATCGTGAACTTCCAAATGTTTAAGCTGGTTTTAGAAAAGGCAGAGGAACCAGAGATCAAATTACCAACATCTGCTGGATCATGGAAAAAGCAAGAGAGTTCCAGAAAGACATCTATTTCTGCTTTATTGACTATGCCAAAGCCTTTGACTGTGTGGATCACAATAAATTGTGGAAAATTCTGAAAGAGATGGGAATACCAAACCACCTGACCTGCCTCTTGAGAAACCTATATGCAGGTCCGGAAGCAACAGTTAGAACTGGACATGGAACAACAAACTGGTTCCAAATAGGAAAAGGAGTCTGTCAAGGCTGTATATTGTCACTCTGCTTATTTAACTTCTATGCAGAGTACATCATGAGAAACCCTTGGCTGGAAGAAGCACAAGCTGGAATCAAGTTGCCGGGAGAAATATCAATAACCTCAGATATGTAGATGATACCACCCTTATGGCAGAAATTGAAGAGGAACTAAAAAGCCTCTTGATGAAAGTGAAAAAGGAGAGTGAAAAAGTTGGCTTAAAGCTCAATATTCAGAAAACTAAGATCATGGCATCTGGTCCCATCACTTCATGGGAAATAGATGGGAAAACAGTGGAAACAGTGTCAGACTTTATTTTTTGGGGCTCCAAAATCACTGCAGATGGTGATTTCAGCCATGAAATTAAAAGACGCTTCTGCCTTGGAAGGAAAGTTATGACCAAGCTAGATAGCATATTGAAAAGCAGAGACATTACTTTGCCAACAAAGGTCCGTCTAATCGAGGCTATGGTTTTTCCAGTGGTCATGTATGAATGTTAGAGTTGGACTGTGATGAAAGCTGAGGGCTGAAGAATTGATGCTTTAGAACTGTGGTGTTGGAGAAGACTCTTTATAGTCCCTTGGACTGCAAGGAGATCCAATCAGTCCATTCTAAAGGAATTCAATCCTGGGTGTTCTTTGGAAGGACTGATGCTAAAGCTGAAACTTCAATACTTTGGCCACCTCATGTGAAGTGTTGACTCATCGGATAAGACTCTGATGCTGGCAGGGATTGGGGGCAGGAGAAGGGGTTGACAGAGGATGATATGGTTGGATGGCATCACCTAATCAATGGACATGGGTTTGGGTGAACTCCGGGAGTTGGTGATGGACAGGTAGGCCTAGCGTGCTGCAATTCATGGGGTCGCAAAGAGTCGGACATGACTAAGCGACTAAACTGAACTGAAGTGAACTGATGTCACATAAGATGCCATTGATTATATATGTATTGCTTATTTAACCGACACGGAACAACTGAATACTTAAAAATTTGGAAAAAAGAGTGCCACAAAGCTGTGTATTGTCATCTTGCTTATTTAACTTCTATGCAGAGTACATCATGTGAAATACCAGGCTGGATGAATCACAAGCTGGAAATATCAACAATCTCACATATGCAGATGACACCATCCTAATGGCAGAAACGAAGAGGAACTAAAGAACCTTTGATGAGGGTGAGAGAGAGTCAAAAAGCTGACCTGGAACTTAACATTCAAAAACCAAGATCATGGCATTCTCTCCAGCCATTTCATGGCAAACAGAATGGGAAAGACCAGAAACAGTGATAGAGTTTCTTTTCTTAGGCTCCAAAACCACTGCAGATGGAGTCTGCAGCCATGAAATTAAAAAAAAAAAAAAAAAGAAAGAAAAAGAAAAGAAAAGAAAAAAAACAATAATAAGTAATTAATCTCCAATTAAAATAAATACATTTATATTTAAAAAAAATCTACTAAAATTTCAAAAAAAAAAAAAAAGAAAGAAAGCTTGGTGCTTATAAGGAAAGCTATGGCAAACATAGGGTATTAAAAAGCAGAGATATCACTTTGGCTACAAAGGTCTGTATAGTCAAAACTATGTTTTTTCCAGTAGTCATGTAAGGATGTGAGAATTGGACCACAAAGAAGGGACTGAACTGAACTGAATATTCTGTGTAAGAATGGTCTCAGTATTATTCTTGTTTCCCAAGACCTGAAGTGATAGTTGGCTTATATGAAAGCATTTTGGGGAGGTAAAAAGGATTTATTGTTAATTCAGTTCTGATTCAGTAACCCAAATTGGGTTTGAGTCAGTCTGAGTGAACTCCGGGAGTTGGTGATGGACAGGGAGGCCTGGTGTGCTGGGATTCATGGGTCGCAAAGAGTCGGACATGACTAAGTGACTGAACTGAACTGAACTGAACCACAAATTGTATTGCTTCTCAGAAATTGTTGATACTAATAATATACAATTCCTTATTATCATGGTTTCTTAACATTTTCCAGAATATGTCACACTCCTTCTTGTACTTGTAAAACTTGCTTTGCAAAATATAAATGAACACACATTTCTTTTTTAGTTTTAGACTATATCATCTTTACTTAAATACATAGTTACCATAACCTGTAATAATTTTGGCTCAAAGAATTCTGGCCAAAACTTTGCCAGTAACAAAGATGCAGAGAATGGGAAGATGCCACAGTGGGCTTTATTATCTATAGTAAACTTTTTTAAGAGCAGTTTCAATATCCTTACTATTTCCTTATGCACTCACTCTTTTTTGATGGAAAGTAATGAATATTTACTCTGAAAAAAAATCATTGTTGAGTATTTTTTTTTCTTAAAGTTTCTGACTTCTTGCCACACAACTATGATTCTGAAGTAGGATTCATATCATCATTTAGAATATGATATATTAAAATCCATAACATTATTAAAGGTTATTTACAAAGGTCTAAGTAACATAGTCTTTTCAGTTTAAGGAAGCTTAGTAATTCTACATAAATAAACTAACTTGTCCTATTCATTCTGTAATAAAAATGAGACCAAAATAACATTTTACATCCTGTAATGAAACTGTAAACTTTTACACAAAATTGCACACCAGAAATACATGAAATCAAATTGGTGTTATTTTAATTGGTGCACGTTACTCTATTCCATACACTTCTCCCATTTGGGCACATTTGAGAAATGTCTAGAAAATGTCAAATTAAGAAAAAGTCAATGTGGCATCTCCATACTACACCATACCTACAACTCTTGTGTCTGGGAGACATAAATGAAATCGCAGCTGTTTCTATAGTATATTTGATATGTATTCTCAGACTAATTTCATGATGAATATTTTGGTTGCTAAGTTTCCAGTTGTTGGAGCAGCAATGATGACTCTGACACTCTTATTTTGAGGTAATTAAACTTTCAGCCCATCTGTGCAGTTACTTTCATAATATTTTCAAAGGGCACAGACTGCTTTTAATATTTGTACCACTTCATTTTTACTTGCTAAGGGACCTATTATCTAGCTGAACATTGTTGAAATAAGTTTTTCAAAAACTGGTTAGTGAAAAAGGACATTAAAAATGTCATTCTAGCAAGAAAGTAATATAATTAAGGCTGAATTTATAATAATCTAAAGGACACGTGTTTACCAAAACTATATTTCACATCTTTGTGTTGGGCATTTTATCTTTGATTCTTTATGATGTTCAATCCTGGAGTGAAATGACAAATTCTAGACATGGTCTTTCTGGTTCTGGAGATATCTTCTTTGCTTTGAGAAATTTCTAGTTTTGTGTAGTTTAAAATAGTGCAAGTGAAGTGAAGTGAGAGTCGCTCAGTTGTGTCCAACTCTTTGCAACCCCATGGACTATACAGTCCATGGGATTCTCTAGGCCAGAATACTGGAGTGGGTAGCCTTTCCCTTCTCCAGGGGATCGTCCCAACCCAGGGATCAAACCCAGGTCTCCCACATTGCAGGCAGATTCTTTACCAGCTGAGCCAAAATAAAAGTGAGTAAAAATGAGTTAGGTGGACATGAGAAGACAATATTTTTTTAAGTGTTTCAATTACTTATAAAAACATACAAAAATTAAAGTTTCTTATCTCCAGAAAGTAATAATTAATGTATCAATTAGGTGTCTAATGATATTTAAGTGGGAATATAGTTTTATAGAGAATTGGTAATTTTCTATTTTGAAATATACTTAATTTTATTTTTATTATTATTGGTGTTTATTGTGGTAAGGTTAAATTTTAAAAATTAAAAAAAAAATTGAATAGTAAAATCTCTAACTCCCTCATTCTCATTAATTATTATTATCAGCTTGATAATACAAATGTTTAAATACAGACAGAGATTAGAATCACTCCATGCATTTTGCTTTACTGATTGCTCTTCTATTTTATTATTAACATTTTAAAAGAAACATAAAATTTCTTGGAATGTTTGTATGGATTTTCATCAATTGGGAGTAATATATATATGATTCTGCCAATCTCTTTTTATTGTTAATAGAACATCTATCTTTGATGACCAGTCCTTTTATATATTCTTTCTTTCATGGGGTCACAAAGAGTCGGATACGACTGAGTGACTGATCTGATCTACTCTTAGTTTGTTTGTAAAAATTTAATAAAATAAGATTACCAACTCTCAATTATGTATGATAAAAATATTTTATTCCAGGTAATTTGACTTTTAATATTGTCTATGATGATTTGGGATATGCAATAGTTCATGCTGTCAAATCTTGTTTGTCATTAGATTGTTATATAAATTTTTTGTGTAGAAATATTTTTATAGAAAAAACATAAATATTCACCCATATTTTTCCAGTTTTTTAATACATAGTTATTTAACTAAAAAGTATTTACTTAGCATTAATTTCATGCAGAGAAAGAGTCAGTGCTTAATCATATAGATGTCATTTATATTAATCTTTCCTTTTGTCTCCCCATTTTACTTGCTGCTTTTATTAGAACTTTCACACTTTATCATTCTTCTTGAGTTATTTTTAATGATTTATAAACTTATTAACATAAAATGAAGCATCAAAACTTATAAATACATGATTGAAATCCTATGATTGATTTGCCTTTAGCAAAGCAGTTAAAAAAAAACAAGCTAACATAAGAAATGTCAAAATTGATGACTAAATTTTAAATAAATATTTGTTAGTTTCAAGAAAGTGGGCACAAAATCAGTGAATTCAATGTATATATTAAATACCTGCTATGCTCAACTGCTGTGGAATACATGTTCCTCAAAGTTGAAGGAGATACAGTGCTTTCCCTTAAGGCATTTCCAAAGAGATAATGCCATAGGAAGAGTTGTGATAGAATTGATGTACATATAGTGTAGTGTGCAAGAAGATCCTTCAAAAAATTTGTCTTTCAGGAAAGACTTCTTAGAGGAGACATGACTAAGATTAGAGATAAAGGATGAATAAGAATTTTCCAGATTAATAAAGATATAAAGTTAAGTCTGATGCCACATGAACAAAGCCATGAAAATGTGTAACAGAAAGTTTAAGGGAAATGGAATGAGCAGTTTTGTAAAGCCAGGAGAGTTCAGCTACTTTCCTTTGGTAATCTGGTAACCAGAAGGAGAAAAGAAAAGCAGAATCAGAGACCACATGTCTTTATTTCTATTTATCATCTATCTTTCTTTCCACAAATCTTTTTTGTTTGTTTGTTTGTTTTACTGAAATAATAATTGCAGAGAGCAGAAGGAAGAAAAAGAGCTCAAGAAAGAATAATATACATAAAAAATGAAAGTACTTCATTGATGATTATCATCTTTCATTCTAGTTACTATTTAGCCTTGCTGGACATCTTGACAAGTCATAAAATCCCATATCATATTGACTTGTTTAAAGAGTAACTTTCACCCTCAAGTCTGTTATTCCTATAATGTATACAAAGCATCAAGATTCCTATAATTGACTCATAATATCAAATCTCTTGGCAATAAAATTTTAAATACTGAATTATTTGCTAACACTAAGTTGATTAGCTTAAGTGAAATAAAATGAAATTTTCTATTAGCTACCCCCCTACTTACTAATTATTAGACATATAAAAGAAAGCTTACTAAGTTTTGCAGATAAATGGCAATGAAACATTACAAGTATAGAGTGGAAGAAACCAATAATTTCCTTCCTTAAACAAAGTGCATGAAGTAAATAAAGTAGCAACTTGATTATAATAAACATTTTAATAAAAATATTTTTAATTTGCTTTAAATCAAAATAATAGAAAAAACTCATAACAATAGGGTAGCTTCAGTTAATGGTGGTCATGCTCTATACAGCATTATAGTATAATTGGTGCAGAAATTGAAATTGGAAATTATTCTTGTACTTATGGAACTTACAATACATCTATTTATTATACAAATGCAAACGTGGTGGATATTTCCTTTGTCAATGTTGGTTTTGTTAAGAAACAGATACAATTAGCTTTAAAAAAATTATCCCCATAGTATGCATTTTTTCTTGTTTAATTCTGAAAATCAATGAAGTGTTGGTATTTTCACACTTAATAAACTTTATATGCATACACACACACACACACACAAAGAGTTTAATTTCTTGTTGTAATGCTTGCAGGACTCAAAAACAAACAACATGAAGCTTGTTGTGCTGACCAACCTACTCTAAGTTGCATTTCTGTTTTTCTTTTTTAAATATAGTCAATTACAAAGTGATTCCATTATATAGTTTTTGTAATTCCAGTTTTTTGGGAGAACTATAAAGATGTTGCCCAACAAAAGTAAGGTTCCCTTCTGCTATGGAAATATCATTCTTTACTTTTGATCTGTAGTTAGAGTAGGCAATTCTGATTCTTCTACTTTCTCTCTTCTGACATGCCTCCCAGGTTCTAAAGATAAAAAGGACTAGTTTTACATTCAGTTCAGTTCAGTTCAGTTCAGTTCAGTTGCTCAGTTGTGTCTGATTCTTTGCAACCCCATGAATCACAGCACGCCAGGCCTCCCTGTCCATCACCAACTCCCGGAGTTCATTCAAACTCATGTCCATCGAGTTGGTGATGCCATCCAGCCATCTCATCCTCTGTCGTCCCCTTCTTCTCCTGCCCTCAATACCTCCCAGCATCAGGGTCTTTTCCAATGAGTCAACTCTTCGCATGAGGTGGCCAAAGTATTGGAGTGTCAGCTTCAGCATCAGTCCTTCCAATGAACACCCAGGTTTTGCATTAGTATCCCAAAAAACATGAAATAATTTCTTACTGACTTATCCAAACCATCTGAAATGCTCTTATTTTCTTATATAAAGAGAGATAAAATGAAAACAACTAAATAATATACAATTTGATTTTAACTTTGTATTTTAGATGAATTTAACTGCAAACTTGTGGCTATTATAAATGAGGTTCTAGAGCTATTGTGTAGTGTTCAAAACAGGGTTTGTAGCATGAGTCTCACAAATACACACTGTTTTATGGTCAGTTGTGGCAGCTCACTATGCATCCATTATCTAATGAGGAAAAGGGAGAATGTGAATTGAATGGCTGATTTTAAATGTACATTTACAGATTTTAATCTCTTACTAAATTTCAAAATCAATACATCTGTTTTTCATGAAGAATTTAGAAGGCAGGACATACTTGCTTTTCTAATAATGTGTTATGTTTTATGGTGAGCAAGAAAAACATTCATAATTATTGTTATGAAAAATAATAATAACAGAATCAACAAAAGACACTCTACCTCATCTCTAAAATAAAAGTTTCAAATAATTAAGTACAAGAAGGACATAATGAGTATTCAGTTTAGAGACTTTGTTTAAGAATCTCATAGAAAATTAACATTAGTCTCCTTTTAAAGGGTTTTCTACATTATTTTCTAAATTGTGTCAACAGTAGAAAAGGCAAGCTATATTTGGCAAGAATCTCATATCGAATGGTTGCAAATATTAACAAAATTTACTCTAATTACCTTAACATGTTTCAAGTATTGAGTGCAATTCATTATTTGAATATATTTTCAACCACCTGCTATTTTTTTTTCTTATTCACTAAATTTTACTTAGGTTTAGACAAGTTGATAAAAAGTTCACAGCAGTGCCTTACTTCCTTGAAGGAAATTCACTTTATTTCTCCCACAGAGATCTCACTGGAGGTTCAGCATTTACCTTTCTCAGAAATCTTAATGTTCTCAGCAGGGTCAGAATAATTGTTTCAGGTATTTGTTGCTTTAATATATCAATACTGTCCAAAAATAGCTGATCATATAGATAAGCTATGTCAAAACAGCATCATCCCATATTATAGAAAAACTATTTAACTGTACTCTTCTATTGTTCTCAACTGACACATCCAAACCCAAATTTAAAAATTAAATTCAACATAAATTTTATAAATAAACTTGGCTTGAAATTGCCTGGCCTTATAAAAATATGTATCACATATATTAGGTCCATGAATCAAGATAAATTGAAAGGGGTCAAACAGGATATAGTGAGAGAGACCATAGACATTTTAGAAATCAGTGAACAAAAATGGACAGGAATGGGTGAATTTCATTCAGATGACTGTTATATCTACTATTGTGGGCAAGAATCCCTTAGAAAAAATTGAGTAGCCCTCATAGTCAACAAGAGTCCAGAATGAAGTACTTGGATGCAATCTCAAAAATGACAGAATAATCTTTGTTCATTTCCAAGGGAAACCATTCAATAACACAGTAATCCATGTATATGCCCCAAATACTAATGCAAAAGAAGCTGAAGTTGAATGGTTCTATGAAGATCTAAAAGACCTTCTAGAGCTAACAACAACAACAACAACAACAAAAAGTAGTCAGTCAAGAGATACCTGGAGTAACAAGCAACTTTGGCCTTTGAGTACCAAATGAAACAGGGTAAATCCTAAAAGAGTTTTGCCAAGAGAATGCACTGGTCATAGCAAACACCCTCTTCCAACAACACAAGAGATGACTCTATGCCGGGGTCCAGCCCCGGCTGATCCAGGGTATTCGAAGGAGAGACAGCATAGGCGAGGGTCAGGAAACAACTGCTTAATTAAACGTTAATTAAGGATATAAAGAGTAATAGAATGAGGATAGCTCAGTAGGAAAATTCAGTGGAGAAAAGAGGCTGAGTAGCTTGGTTTACGCAGGAGACCAATAAAATTTCAAGACAAGAAGTTTGCACCACTTACGTAGGCCGCAGGCGTCCTTCCATTCTCCCGAAGGAGAGGAGACACTGAGGCCTCCCTGGTCAGATCTTAGAAGCCCAGGCATAATTAGCAAGCATGGCGGGTTCTGCGCTCCAGATGGAGACTCAGCCAGAATTTGAAAGAGAGAGCAACATGGAGAGACCACGTTTTGGTGAACAAGGCCCGCACTTTATTTTCCAAAGTAGTTTTTATACCTTAAGTTGTGCATAGAGGATAATGGGGGAAGGGGTAGAGTCATGCAAGGACAGCAGTTCCTGGTCCTAATCAAAGCCAGGCTTTCAAACTTATCATATGCAAAAGTTCAGGTGAATTACATCATCTTCTGACCAGGAGGCCTGTTAACATTTTAAGAAACTTATTTTTCTCTAAAGGTGATTATTCCAAAGTCAGGCACCAGCCTCCAAAAAAGCATTGGACAAAGCTGCATTTTACATTTCTATATACCCATTATATCAATCAATACACTGCCAAGGACACAGTAGGTAAGGAGTATGGAGACTTAGCAGCAAACATTGGCTCAATAAGCGAAAAACCCTTCACCAATACAATTTCTAATCAAACTTTTAACTACTCAAAAGAATCTGTGTTTAGACAGTTTAGAACATCTCCTGCCTCTCACAGTTGGGAGGCTCTGAACAATCACATGTGGCCGGAAAAACCTATTCAGGCAGGCTAGAGGATTTCCAAAGGAGTTTGTAGGTTAAACACTGTCACACACAGGAATTATTAACTGGATCTGTAAGCTAATTCTTTTTTCATAGAGAGGTAGTGGGGGACAGCCCCCCGTAAAGTCAGAGGTGTAGGTGAAAGCACAAAGCAGAAAGTAGGCAGACTCTGGTTTTGGGGGTAGATGCTCGAGAATTTCCAGGGGGACTCCTGAGGCTCGATCCTGCCTTTGCGTATGCCGAGCCTCCTTCCTCATGACCTTTGTCATGGGCGGAGTTCCTCACGCTGGCTCCCAGCAGTGATAGAATTCCTGTTGAGCTATTCCAGATCCTGAAAAATGATGCTATGGAAAGTGCTGCACTCAATATGCAATATGCACTCAATATGCAATATGCTGGCTCCCGGCAACTCTACATATGGACATCACCAGATGGTCAATACCAAGATCAGATTGATTATTTTATTTGCAGCCAAAGATGTAGAAGCTCTATACAGTCAGCAAAAACAAGATAGGGAGCTGATTGTGGCACAGGTCATGAATTCCTCATTGCAAAATTCAGACTTAAATTGAAGAAAGTAGGCAAAACCACTAAGCCATTCAGGTAAGACTTAAACCCCTTATGACTATTCAGTGGAAGTGACAAATAGATTCAAGGATTTAGATATGATAGACAGAATGCTTGAAAAACAATGGATGGAGGTTCATAACATTGTGCAGGAGGCAATGACCAAAACCACCCCAAGAAAAAGAAATGCAGAAAAGCAAAATGATTGTCTGATGAGGCCTTAAAAATATCTATGAAAAGAAGAGTAGTGAAAGGCAAAGGAGAAAAAGAAAGTTATACCCATCTGAATGCAGAGTTCCAAAGAATAGCAAGGCCTAGAACTGTGGTGTTGGAGAAGACTCTTGAGAGTCCCTTGAACTGCAAGGAGATCCAACCAGTTCATTCTGAAGGAGATCAGCCCTGGGATTTCTTTGGAAGGAATGATGCTAAAGCTGAAACTCCAGTACTTTGGCCACCTCATGCAAAGAGTTGACTCCTTGGAAAAGACTCTGATACTGGGAGGGATTGGGGGCAGGAGGAGAAGGGGACGACAGAGGATGAGATGGCTGGATGGCATCACTGACTCGATGGATGTGAGTCTCAGTGAACTCCGGGAATTGGTGATGGACAGGGAGGCCTGTCGTGCTGCGATTCATGGGGTTGCAAACAGTCGGACACGACTGAGTGACTGATCTGATTCTTGGAATAATAATAATAAGAAGAAAGCCTTCCGAAGTTAATGATGCAAACAGAGGAAAACAACAGAATAGGAAAGAATAAAGATATCTTCTAGAAAATTAGAGATAGCAAAGGAACATTTCATACAAAGATGGACAAGATAAAGGACAGAAACAATATGGACCAAACAGAAGCAGAACATATTAAGATGAGATGGCAAAAAAAAAAAAAAACAAAACAAAAAACAAAAAACAAAAAAAAAACAAAGAAAAACTATATAAAAATGATCTTAATTACCTGGAAAACCACAGTGATGTGTTCACTCACTTAGAACCAAACATCTAGGAGTGTGAAGTCAAGTAGACCTTAAAAAGCATCCCTACCAAAACAGCTAGTGGAGGTAATGGAATTCCAGTTGAGCTATTTCAACTCCTAAAAGATGGGGCTGCCAAATGCTGCATTCAATATTCCAGCACATTTGGAAAACTCAGCAATGTCCACAGGACGGGAAAGGTTCAGTTTCCATTCCAGTACCAAAGAAGGACAATGCCAAAGAATGCTCAAACTACTGCACAATTGCAGTCATCTCACATAATAGCAAAGTAATGCTCAAAATTCTCCAAGCTAGCCTTCAAAACTATGTGAACCAAGAATTCCCCAATATTCAAATTGGATTTAGAAAAGGCAGATGAACCAGAGATCAAGTTGCCAACATCCTTTGATCATAGAAAAAGCAAGAGAATTCAAGAAAAAACCAATCATCCACTTCTGCTTCATTGACTATGCTAAAGCTTTTGACTGTATGGACCACAAAAAACTGTGGAAAATTCTTCAAGAGATGGGAATACCAGACCACCTTATCTGCCAGCTGCAAAACCTATATGCAGGTCAAGAAGCAACAGTTAGAACAGGACATGGAGCAATGAACTGGTTCAAAAATGGGAAAGGGGTACATCAAGGCTGTATATTGTCACCCTGCTTATTTAACTTACACACAAAGTACATCATGTGAAATGCTGTACTGTATAAGCACAAGCTGGAATCAAGATTGATGGGGAAATATCAATGACCTCAGCTATGCAGATGACACCACACTTATGGCAAAAAGCAAAGATGAAGTAAAGAGCCTATTGATGAAGGTGAAAGAGGAGAGTGAAAAAGTTGGCTTAAAACTCAACATTCAAAAAATGAAGATGGCATCTTGTCCCATCATTTTACAGCAAATAGATGGGGAAACAAATGGAAACAGGGGCAGACTGTATTGTCTTGGACTCCAAAATCACTGCAGATGGTGATTGCAGCTATGAAATTAAAAGACACTTGCTGCTTGGAAGAAAAGCTATGACAAACCTAGACAGCATATTAAAAAGCAGAGACATTACTTTGCCCACAAAGGTTCATATAGTCAAAATTATGATTTTTTTTTCAGTAGTCATGTATGGATGTAAGATTTGGACCAAAAAGTAGGCTGAGAAACCCAAAATTGATGTTTTTGAACTGTGGTGCCGCTGAATACTCTTGAGCATCCACTGGACAGCAAGGAAGTCAAACCAGTCAATCCTGAAGAAATCAATCCTGAATATTCATCAGAAGGACTGATGTTGCAGCTGAAGCTCCAGTACTTTGGCCACCTGATGAGAAGAGCTAACTAAACACCCTGATGCTCGGAAAGATTGAATACAGTAGGAGAAGCGGACAACAGAGGGCAAGATGGTTGTACGGCATCACAGACTCAATGCACATGAGTTTGAACAAGCCCGAGGAGATGGTGGACAGGGAAACCTGATGTGCTACAGTCCATGGGTCGCAAGGAGTCAGACACAACTGAGTGACTGAACAACAACAATAAAAATTTGCTATACAGAAAATTTTAGTTTCAAACCAGATACGTAGTCTCACTTTTTTTATTTTTGCTTTTGTTCCTTGGGTTTTAATGTCATTTCCAAGAAGTCATTGTCAAAATTCAATGTTACGAAGACTTTTCTTTGCTTTCTTCTAGAATTTTTACAGTTCCACATCATACATCTACAAATTTAATATACTTCAATGTTATTTTTGTGTTGGTGTAATACATAATTTAATTTCTTGCATGTAAATATTCATTTTTCCAAATTCTACTTTTGAAGAGACTTTATTTTTCTTATTACGTAGTCTTAGTTCCATTGTGTAATATTATTCAACCATATATGTTTAGATTTGTTTCCAGGCATTTTATTCTGTTCCTTTTGTACATGAATCTTTGTTTTTTTGTTCCAGTGTCACACTTCTTTTTTGATTACTATAACATTGTAGTATAGTTTGAAATCAGAAAGTGTGATGTCTCCAGCTTTGTTTTTCTCATGATTATATTGGATATTTGGCAACTTTAGCAGTTCCATATAAATTTTAAGGTTTTTTTTCTGTAAATAAATTGAAATTTTAATAAGGATTGTATTGATTATATGGTCCAGTACATAGTATTGAATATTTGAGTAGTATGGACAGTTCAACAGTGATTTTTCCAATCCATGAACACATGAAATCTTTTTTTTTAATGATATCTATTTATTTTTAATTGATTGATAATTGTTTTACAATATTTGGTGACTTCTGTCATACATCAACATGAAGTAACTGAAGGTGTACATATGTTCCTTCCATCTTGAATCTCTTTCCCACCTCCTGCTCATTCCCTGCACAATAATCTCTAGTTTATTACAGACCTCCAGTTTGATTTCCGTGAATCATGCAGCAAATTCCTATTGGCTATTTACATATGTTAGTGTATATGCATCCATGCTATTCTCTTTATGTATCTCACCCTCTCCATCTTCTTCCACACCCTGTCCATAAGTCTGTTCTATATGTGTGCATCTCAGAGCTGCTCTGTGAACAGATTCATCAGTATCATCCTTCTAGATTTCATATAAATACATTAATATATTACATTTGGTTTTCTGACTTGCTTCACTCTGTATAATAGGTCTTATGTTCTTCCACATCATTAGAACTGACTCAACTGCATTGCTTTTGTATCGCTGATACTATTCCATTGTATATACTCAGCACAGCTTCTTTATCTATTCATATGTCAATGGACATCTAGGTGGCTTCCAGGTGTTGGCTACTGTAAACAGTTCTGCAATGAAGATTGGGGTACATGTGACATTTTTAGTTTTGTTTTTATGAGGGGATATGCCTAGAAGTGATATTGCTGGGCCATATGGTGGTGGTTTAGTGAAAACCAAAGGAGAAAATGAAAGATATACCCATTTGAATGCAGAATTCCAAAGAATAGCAACGAGAGGTAAAGCCTTCCTCAGTGATCAGTGCAAAGAAATAAAGGAAAATAATAGACTTGGAAAGACTAGAGATCTCTTCAAGAGAATTAGAGATACCAAGGGAACATTTCATGCAAAGCTGGCTCAATAAAGGACAGAAATGGTATAGATCTAAAAGAAGCAGAAGATATTAAGAAGAGGTGGCAAGAATACACAGAAGAACTGTACCAAAAAGATCTTCACAACCCAGATAATCATGACAGTGTGAACACTAATATAGAGCCAGACATCCTCAAATGTGAAGCCAAATGAGCCTTAGGAAGCATCACTAGGAACAAAGCTAGTGGAGGTGATGGAATTCCAGTTGAGCTATTTCAAATCCTAAAAAATGATGCTGTGAAAGTGCTACACCCACTATGTCAGCAAATTTGGAAAATTCAGCAGTGGCCACAGTACCGGCAAAGGTCAGTTTCCATTCCAATCCCAAAAAAGGCAATGCCAAAGAATGCTCAAACAATTGCACTCATCTCACAAGCTAGTAGAGAAATGCTCAAAATTCTCCAAGCCAGGCTTCAACAATACGTGAACCATGAACTTCCTGATGTTCAAGCTGGTTTTAGGAAAGGCAGAGGAAACAGAGATCAAATTGCCAACATCTGCTGCATCATCGAAAAAGCAAGAGAGTTCCAGGAAAACATCTACTTCTGCTTTGTTGAATATGCCAAAGCCTTTGACTGTGTGTCACAAAATACTCTGGGAAATTTTGAAAGAGATGGGAATACCAAATCACCTGACCTGCCACTTGAGAAATCTGTATGCAGGTCAGGAAGCAACAGTTATAACTGGACATGAAACAATAGATGGGTTCCACATCGGGAAAGGAGTTGTCAAAGCAGTATATTGTCACCCTGCTTATTTAACTTATATGCAGAGTACATCATGAGATACACTGGGCTGGATGAAGCACAAGCTGGAAACAGGATTGCCAGGAGAATATCAAGAACCCAAATATGCAGATGACACCACTCTTATGGCAGAAAGCAAGGAAGAACTAAAGAGTCTCTTGATGAAAGTGAAAGAGGAGAGTAAAAAATTGGCTTGAAACCCAACATTCAGAAAATGAAGATCATGGCTTCTGGTCCCATCACTTCGTTGCAAATAGATGGGGAAACAATGGAAACAGTGACAAACTTTATTTTGGGGGTTCCAAAATCACTGAAGATGGTGACTATAGCCATGAAATTAAAAAATGCTTACTGCTTGGAAGAAAAGTTATGACCAACCTAGACAGTACATTGAAAAAGCAGGGACATTACTTTGGCAACAAAGGTCCTCCTAGTGAAGGCTATGGTTTTCCCATAGTAATATATGGATGTGAGAGTTGGACTATAAAGAAAGCTGAGTGCTGAAGAATTGATGCTTTTGAACTGTGGTGTTGGAGAAGACTCCAAGTCCTTTGGACTTCAAGGAGATCCAACTAGTTCATTCTAAAGGAAATCAGTCCTGAATATTCATTGGAAGGACTGATGTTGAAGCTGAAACTCCAACACTTTGGCCACCTGATGTGAAAAACTGACTCACTTGAAAGGACCCTGATGCTGGGAAAGATTGAAAGAAGGGGGACAAGGGGATGACAGAGGATGAGATGGCTGGATGACATCACCAACTCAATGGCCATGAGTTTGAGTAAACTCTGGGAGTTGGTGATGGACAGGGAGGACTGGTGTGCTACAGTCCATGGGGTTGCAAAGAGTTGGACATGAATGAGCAACTAAACTGAAGTGATTGACGGTGGTTTTATTCCTAGTTTTTTTAAAGAAATCTCCAAACTGTCTTCCATAGTGACTGTGTCAATTTACATTCTCACCAGCAGTGTAGGAGGGTTCACAATTTGCTATACAAATTGTGATTTTTTTTTTTTTGGTTCTAATTTTCCCAAAAATGCCATTGGTAATTTGATAGGGATTGCATTGAGTCTGTAGATTGTTTTAATCTACATCCTCTGCAGCACTTAATGTTTCTGCATTTTTTTTATTATGGCCATTCTGTCTTGTGTGATGTGATATCTCATCATAGTTTTGATTTTCATTTCTCTAATAATGAATGATGCTGAGCATCTCTTCATGTGCTTATTAGCCATATGCATGTCTTCTTTGGAAAAACATGTGTTTAGATTTTTCCCCACTTTTTGATTGGGTTGCTTGTTTTTCTGCTTTTGAGTTGTATGTGTTGCTTGTATATTTTGGAAATTGATCCTTTATTAGTTGTTTCATTTGCTATTATTTTCTCCAATTCTGATGGTTGTCTTTTCACTCTGTTTATAGTTTCTTTTGCTGTGCAATGGTTTTTAAGTTTAATTGTGCTCCACTTATTTATTTATTTTTTTAATTTCCATTCTTCTAGGAGGTGGGTCATAAAGGATCTTACTATGATTTATGCCATAATGTGTTCTGCCTATGTTTCCTTCTAAGGGCTTTTTAGTCTCTGGTCTTACATTTAGGTCTTTAATCCATTTCAAGTTTATCTTTTTGTATGGTCTTAGGAAGTGTTCTGATTTGATTTTTTCTTTTTTTTCTTTTTCTTTTTTTGCACATGGTTGTCCAGTTCTCTAAGCACCACTTATTGAAGAGATTATCTTTTTCTCCTTGTATATTATTGCAACCTTTGTCAAAGATAAGTTGCCCATAAGTGTATGGGTTTATCTCTGGGTTTTCTGTCTTGTTCCATTGATCTATACTTCTGTTTTTGCGCCTGTACCATACTTTCTTGATGATTGTAGCTTTGTAGCATAGTCTGAAATCAGGTAAGTTGATTTTTTTCAGGTCTATTCTTTTTTCTCTATATCGCTTTGGCTATTCTGGATTTTTTGTATTGCCATACAGATTGTGAATTTTTTGGTTCTAGTTCTCTGAAAAATGCCATTGGTAATTTGATAGGGATTGCATTGAATCTGTAGATTGCTTTTGATAGTACATTTTCATAATTCTTGATTCTTCCAATCCAGGAGCATGGAATACTCCTCAATCTTTTTAGGTTGTCTTGATTTCTTTCATCAGTGTCTTATAGTTTTCTGTATATAGTTCTTTTGCCTCCTTAAGTTTGTTTATTCCTAAACTTTTTGTTCTTTGAGCTGCAATAGTAAATAGGATTGATTTCTTAAAATCTCTTTCTGATTTTTCATTGTTAATATATATGAATGCAAGTTATTTCTGTGTATTGATTTTGTATCCTGCAACTTTACTAAATTCATTGATTAGTTCTAGTAATTTTCTGATAATACCGTTAGGGGTTTCTATGTACAGTATTATGTCATCTGAAAAGCAGTAAGAATTTTACTTCTTCCTTTCCAACCTGGATTCCTTTTATTTCTTTCTCTTCTCTGATTGCCATAGTTAGGACTTCCAAAACTATGCTGAATAATAGTAGTGAGAGTGGGGACCCTTCCTTGTTTTGTGATCTTAGAGGAAATGTTTTCAGTTTCTCACAGTTAAGAATAATGTTTGCTGTGGTTTTCTTTTATATGTCCTTTATTGTGTTAAGGTAGGTTCCTTCTGTGTCCATTCTTTGAAAATATTTTATCATAAATGAGTGCTGAATTTTGTCAAAAGCTTTTTCTGCATCTAGTGAAATTATTTAATGGTTTTTACCTTTGAATTTGTTAATATGGTGTATCACATGGATTTATTTGAGTATATTGAAGACTCCTTGCATGCCTGGGATAAACCTGACTTGATCATGATGTATGATCTTTTTAATGTGTTGTTGAATCCTGTTTGCTATAAATTTGTTGAGGATTTTTGAATCTATGTTCATCAGTGATATTGGCCTATAATTTTGTTTTCTGTATGTGATATATTTGTCTGGTTTTGTTATCAGGGTGATTGAGTCCTTGTAGAATGAGTTTGGAAATATTCCTTCCTCTGCAATTTTTCAGAAAAGTTTCAGAAGGATAGGGATTAGTTTTTCCCTAAATGTTTGATAAAATACAGCTGTGAAGCCATCTGGCTCTGGGCTTTTATTTTTGGGGGGATTGTCAGTCACAGTTTCAATTTTAGTGTTTCTAATTTGCTTGTTGATAATTTCTATTTCATCCTGGTACAGTCTTGGGAGCTTGAACTTTTCTAAGAATCTACATTTGCTACAGGTTGTCCATTTTATTAGTGTATAGTTGCTCGTAATAGTCTCTTAAGATCCTTTGTGTTTTTTCATTGTCTGTTGTAACCTATCGTTTTTCAATTCTAATTTTGTTAATTTGATTTTTCTCACTTCTATTCTTTTTTATTTATTTTAATTGGAGGTTAATTACTTTACAATATTGTATTGGTTTTGCCATACATCAACATGAATCCACCACAATGGCATTGAAACATGTATATCACTTTTATTCTTGATGAATTTAGCTAAGGGTTTATCTTTCTTTCTTAATCTTCTCAAAGAACCAGCTTTTAGCTTTATTAATCTTTACTGTCATTTCCTTCATTTATTTCTGCTCTTCATGATTTCTTTCTTCTACTGATTTTGGTTGTATGTGTTTTGTTATTGTTGTTGTTGTTGTTCTCCTTTTTCCAGAAGTGTTAGCTGTTGAGTTAGGTTGTCTATTTGATGTGTTTCTTGAGGTAGGATTGTATGGCTGTAAACTTTCCTCATAGAACTGATTTGCTGCATCCCATAGATTTTGGGTTGTCTTGTTTTTGTGTCATTTATTTCTAGGAATTTTTTTATTTCCCTTCTTATTTCTTCACTAACCTTTTCATTATTTAGAAATGTATCACTTAATCTCCACATTTGTGGTTTTTTTGCAGTTTTTTTTTTCCTTCTGTAATTTATATCTAGTCTCATAGTGTTGTAGTCAGAGAAGGTTCTTTAGATGACATCAATTTTCTTAATTTTACTGAGGCTTAATTTGTGGCCAAAGATGTGGTCTATCCTGGAGAATATTTCATGTGCACTTGAGAAGAAATTGTATTTTTCTGCATTTGGATAGAAAGTCCTGGAGATATCATTTAGACCCATTTGGTCTAATGTTTCATTTAAGTTTTGCTTCCCCTTACTGATTTTCTGTTTTGATGGTCTGACCATTGGTGTGAGTGGGGTGTTAAAGACCCCAGCTATTCTTATGTTACTGACAATTTCCCCTTTTATATCTGTTAGTGTTTGCCTTATGTTTTGAGGGGCTCCTATGTTGGTTGCATACATATTTACAATTCTTATATCGTCTTCTTGGATTGATCCCTTGAACATATGTAATGCCCTTCTCTTTATCTCTTATAATATTCTTTATTTTAATATCCATTTTGTCTGAAATGAGAATTGCCACTCTGGCTTTGTTTTGATTTCCATTTGCATGGAGTATTTCACCATACATTGACTTTCAGTCTGTATGTGTCTCTAGGTCTGAAGTGAGTTTCTTGTAAACATCATATATATGGGTCTTGTTTTTGTATTATTTAGCAAGTATGTATCTTTTGCTTGAAGCATTTAATCCATTTACATTTAAAGTAATTTTTGATATATATGTTCCTATTGGCATTTTCTTACTGGGTTTGATTTTGGGTTTCTCTTTCTTTTCTCTAGTGTTTACTGCCTATATAAGACCCTTTAGTATTTGTTGTAAAGATGGTTTGTTCTTGCTGAATTCTCTTAACTTTTGCTAATCTGTAAAACTTTTGATTTCTCCATTAATTTGGAATGAAATCCTTGCTGGGTAGAGTAATCTTGGTTATAGATTTTTTTCATGCAGTATTTTAAATATATCCTGTCAATCCCTTATGGCCTGAAGAATTCTGATGAATGATTCAGTGTTAATTGTATGGGTTTTCCACATATATTACTTGTTGCTTTTCTTATGCTGCTTTTGATATTCTTTCTTTGTGTTTAATATCTGTTAGCCTGATTAGTATGTGTCTCAACATGTCTTTCCTTGGGTTTATCCTGTAAGGGACTCTGCATTTCTTGAACTTGATTGACTATTTTCTTTCCCATGTTGGGGAGTTCTCAACTATAATCTCTTCAAAAATTTCCTCAGTGCCTTTCTTTTTCTTTTCTTCCTTTAGGACCCCTATGACTTGATTATTGGTGTGTTTAATATGTCCCAAGAGTCTCTGAGGCTATCCTTAATTTTTTCATTATTTTTCCTTTGTTCTGCTTTTCAGAAGCTATTTCCACCTTTCTATCTTCCAGCATTTTATCTTTTCTATCCTTCATATTCTGAGATCTGACAGAATGTGGTCCAATGGAGAAAGGATGGCAAACCACTTCAGAATTCTTGCCTTGAGAACCCCATGAACAGTATGAAAAGGCAAAATGATAGGATACTGAAAGAGAAACTCCCCAGGTCAGTAGGTGCCCAATATGCTACTGGAGATCAGTGGAGAAATAACTCCAGAAAGAATGAAGGGATGGAGCCAAAGCAAAAACAATACCCAGCTGTGAATGTGACTGGTGATAGAAGCAAGGTCCGATGCTGTAAAGAGAAATATTGCATAGGAACCTGGAATGTCAGGTCCATGAATCAAGGAAAATTGGAAGCAGTCAAACAAGAGATGGCAAGAGTGAATATCGACATTCTAGGAATCAGCGAACTAAAATGGACTGGAATGGGTGAATTTAACTCAGATGACCATTATATCTACTACTGTGGGCAAGAATCCCTCAGAAGAAATGGAGTAGCCATCATGGTCAATTAAAAGAGTCCAAAATGCAGTACTTGGATGCAATCTCAAAAATGACAGAATGATCTCGGTTTGTTCCCAAGGCAAACCATTCAATATCAGAGTAATCCAAGTCTATGCCCCAACCAGTGATGCTGAAGAAGCTGAAGAATGGTTCTATGAAGAACTACAAGACCTTTTACAACCAACACCCAAAAAAGATGTCCTTTTCATTATAGGGGACTGGAATGGAAAGTAGGAAGTCAAGAAACACCTGGAGTAACAGGCAAATTTGGTGTTTGAATATGGAATGAAGCAGGGCAAAGACTAACAGAGTTTTGTCAAGAAAATGCACTGGTAATAACAAACACCCTCTTCCAATAACACAAGAGAAGACTCTATACATGGACATCACCAGATGGTCAACACCGAAATCAGATTGATTATATTCTTTGCAGCCAAAGGTGGAGAAGATCTATACAGTCAGCAAAAACAAGACCAGGAGTTGACTGTGGCTCAAACCATGAACTCCTTATTGCCAAATTCAGACTTAAATGGAAGAAAGTAGGGAAAACCACTAGACCATTCAGGTATGACTGAAATCAAATCCCTTATGATTATACAGTGGAAGCGAGAAATAGATTTAAGGGCCTAGATCTGAGAGAGTGCCTGATGAAATATGGAATGAGGTTCGTGACATTATACAGGAGACAGGGATGAAGACCATCCACATGGAAAAGAAATGCAAAAAAGCAAAATGGCTGTCTGGGGAGGCCTTACAAATAGCTGTGAAAAGAAGAGAAGTGAAAAGCAAAGGAGAAAAGGAAAGATATAAACATCTGAATGCAGAGTTCCAAAGAATAGCAAGAAGAGATAAGAAAGCCTTCTTCAGCGATCAATGCAAAGAAATAGAGGAAAACAACAGAATGGGAAAGATTAGGGATCTCTTCAAGAAAATCAGAGATACCAAAGGAACGTTTCATGCAAAGAAGGGCTCGATAAAGGACAGAAATGGTATGGACCTAACAGAAGCAGAAGATATTAAGAAGAGATGGTAAGAATACACAGAAGAACTATACCAAAAAGATCTTCACGAACCAGATAATCACGATGGTGTGATCACTGACCTAGAGCCAGACATCCTGGAATGTGACGTCAAGTGGGCCTTAGAAAGTATCACTACAAACAAAGCTAGTGGAGATGATGCAATTCCAGTGGAGCTATTCCAAATCCTGAAAGCTGAGCACCAAAGAATTTATGCGTTTGAACTGTGGTGTTGGAGAAGACTCTTGAAAGTCCCTTGGACTGCAAGGAGATCCAACCAGTCCATTCTAAAGGAGATCAGCCCTGGGATTTCTTTGGAAGGAATGATGCTCAAGCTGAAACTCCAGTACTTTGGCCACCTCAGGTGAAGAGTTGACTCATTGGAAAAGACTCTGATGCTGGGAGGGATTGGGGGCAAGAGGAGAAGGGTATGACAGAGGATGAGATGGCTGGATGGCATCACTGACTCGATGGACGTGAGTCTGAGTGAACTCCGGGAGTTGGTGATGGACAGGGAGACCTGGCGTACTGTGATTCATGGGATCACAAAGAGTCGGTCACGACTGATCGACTGATCTGATGTGATCTGATCTGATCTTCCAGCTCACTTTTCCATTCTTCTTCCTCAGCTGTTCTGCTATTGTTTTCTTTTAAAGTATTTTTAGGTTCAGTAACTTTGTCATTGATCTCTGTTTGTTTATTCTTTATTTCTTTTATGTACTTGGTAATTGTATTAATTGGGTTAATTTTTTTCTGGGATTTTCTCCTATTTTCAAGACTTTGTGATGTGGCTTACTACAATTATTTTGAATTCTTTTTCAGTTAGTTTGATTATTTCCTCTTTGTTTATTTGGACTTGTGTGTTTCTAACTTGTTCCTTCATTTGTGCTGTATTTCTGTCTTCCAATTTTCCCCCCTACCTTACTCTGTATGAGTTCTCCTTTTCCAAGGCTTTAGGGTTGTATTCCTTCTTCGTTTTGGTTTTTGCCTTTGGGTGAAAAGGTTTTCTCAGTTTGGGTTGACTCCTTTCTACAGGTTCTTGTGCCTGTGTTCTAGTGAGAAGAGGTTTTTTTTTTTTGTTTTTTGTTTTTTTTTTTTGATGGGTGGGGCTATTTGAGGTGGTATGTTTTGGAGTGTCTGTGGGACTCCTGTCTGTTGATGATTGCTTTGTGTTTTTGTCTTGCTTGTTTTTTGTGTAAAGTGTCCTGCAGTGGATACTGTAAGTAGGTGTGTGATATCAAGCTTTGTGTAAAGATGTTTGCCTTCGTGTAAGTTCTCAGTAATTAATACCCCTGGGTTAGGAGTTCTCTGGCTGTCTGGAATCTTGAATTCAATGCTCCCACCTCAATGGTTCAGGTATAATCCTTGGACAAGGGAATACATAAGTTGTTTGTTATGGGATTAAAGGGGGTTGAAGATAACTCACCAGGACAAAAAGGAAAATATGAAATGAAATAAAAGATGGCCCATATAGATGGTAAATACACGATCAGACAGGTAATTACAAAAATAATGGGGCATAAACACACACTTACACACACACACACACACACAAACACAGAGATATAATCAAAGTGTTCCAAAGAAAAGAGAGTACAGGAGACTGACTTGGTGAGAAAAGGAACCCCAAAATGATATCAACCAATATAATCTGGACCTAACTAACACTCAATCTGAAAAACTGAGCTTGAGCAGTTTACCAACTGGGGAATGTAACAAAGAGAACACAAAAATGTAACATTCATGGTGAAAAAATAAAGAGTGAAGAACAAAAATAGGAGATGAGAAAGAAAAAAGAAAAGGAAGGGATGGAAGAGAAAGCAAAAATAAGAAAAGAAAAAAATAAAAAAAAGCAGAGATAGATATTTGTGAGAAAAGATTTATGTATATATAGATGAAAGTGAAAGAGGAGAGTGAAAAAGTTGGCTTAAAGCTCAACATTCAGAAAACTAAGATCATAGCATCTGTCCCCATCAGTTCATGGGAAATAGATAGGGAAACAGTGGAAACAGTGTCAGACTTTATTTTGGGGGGCTTCAAAATCGCTGCAGATGGTGATTGCAGCCATGAAATTAAAAGACGCTTACTCCTTGGAAGGAAAGTTATGACAAACCTAGATAGCACATTCAAAAGCAGAGGCATTACTTTGCCAACAAATGTCCGTCTAGTTAAGGCTATGGTTTTTCCATTGGTCATGTATGGATGTAATAGTTGGACTACAAAGACAGCTGAGCACCAAAGAATTGATGCTTTTGAACTGTGGTGTTGGAGAAGACTCTTGAGAGTCCCTTGGATTGCAAGGAGATCCAACCAGTCCATTCTGAAGGACATCAGCCCTGGGTGTTCTTTGGAAGGAATGATGCTCAAGCTGAAACTCCAGTACTTTGGCCACCTCCGGCGAAGAGTTGACTCATTGGAAAAGACTCTGATGCTGGGAGAGATTAGGGGGGAGGAGGAGAAGGGGACAATAGAGGATGAGATGGCTGGATGGCATCACCTACTCGATGGACGTGAGTTGAGTGACCTCCGGGAGTTGGTGATGGACAGGGAGGCCTGGCATGCTGCAATTCATGAGGTCAAAAAGAGTCAGACATGACTGAGTGACTGAACTGAACTGAATTGAGAAAGAGCTAGAGCAGGGAAAGAATGATAAGAAAACAGTGAAGCAGAACCAAGGGAAACTAAAAAAAAAACAAACAAAAAAAAAACACAAACAAACAAAAAAAAAAACACACAAACAAAAAAGGAAGAAATAAATATTAAAAAAAAAAAAAGAAAGAAAAGAGGAAAATTCCACAGCACTGCAAAAGACTAAAGTGAGGTTAGAAGTATATAGGTATAATAAACAGTATGATCTAAAAGAGAAAAAAATAAAAATGAAAGAAAAATATTCTCAAAGGTCTTAGATCCTCTCAGCCGTGGAGTCTGCTTCCATTGATGGAGTTGGATTAATGTCCTATGATGGTTTCCTACAAGGCATGGCTCATAGTTTCATTGAGTTAGACAAGTCTGTGGCCCACGTAATCAGTTTTGTTAGTTTTCTGTGATTGTGTTTTCATTCTGTATGCCCTCTGATGGATAAGGATAACAGACTTATGGAAGCTTCCTGTTGGGAGAGACTGACTGTGGGGGAAACTAGGTCTTGTTCTGATGAACTGGCCATGCTCAATAAATATGTAATGCAATTTTCTATTGGTGGGCAGAGCTGTGTTTCCTCCCTGTAGTTTGACCTGAGGCCAAACTATGGTGGAGGTAATGAAGATAATGGCAGCTACCTTCAAAAGGACTTGTGCATGCACTGCCACACTCAGTGCCCCCAACCCTGCAACAGGCCACTGCTGACTCAACCTCCACCAAAGATTCTTAGACACTCATGGGCAAGTCTGAATCAGTCTCTTGTGGGGTCACTGCTCCTGTCTCCTGAGTGTTGCTGCACACAAGGTTTTGTTTGTGTCTTCAAAGAGTGTGTTTCCCCAGTCCTGTGTAAGTTCTGGTTGCTCTATGGTGGGGTTAATGGTGACCTCCTCTAGGAGTGCTTATGCCATAGCTAGGTCGGCTACATCCAGAGCCCATGCCCATGCAAGCAGTCCACTACTTACCCATGCCTCCATAGGAGACACTCACTCAAAGCCTTGTCTGGTTCAGTCTCTGTGGGTTCTCCTGGTACACACAAGGCTTTATTTGAGCCCTCCAATCTTCTCTGGTGGGCATGGGGTTTGATTCTAAAAGTGATTTAGCCCCTCCTATCATCTTTCTAAGGCTTCTCCTTTGCCCTTGGATGTAAGGTATCTCTTTTTGATGGGATCCACCATTCTTCTGTTGACATCTGTTCAGAAATAAGTGTAATTTTGGAGTTCTCACAGAAGAAGAGCACACATCCTTCTACTCCATCATCTTGGTTAGTAAGATGGATGGGTAAGATAGTAAGAAGGACAAGGCCCAAGATGGACGAGTCATGATGGAGAGTTCTGACAAAACATGGTCCACTGGCGAAGGCAATTGCAAACCACTTCAATATGCTTGCCTTGAGACCCCCATGAGCAGTATGAAAAGGCAAAAAGAGAGGACACTGAAAAATAAACTCCTCAGGTCAGCAAGTGCCCAATATGCTACTGGAGAACAGAAGAGAAACAACTCCAGAAAGAATGAAGATACAAAGCCAAAGCAAAAACAACACACAGTTTTGGATGTGACTGATGATGGAAGTAAAGTCTGATGCTGTAAAGAACCATATTGCATAGGAACCTGGAATTTTAGGTCCATGGCAAGGTAAATTGGAAGTGCTCCAAAAGGAGATGGTAAGAGTAAACATTGACATTTAAGGAATCATTGAACTCAAATGGACTTTGATGGGTGAATTAAACTCACATGACCATTATATCTATTACTATGAGCAAGAATCCTTTAGAAAAAATGAAGTATACCTCCTAGTCAACAAGAAACTCCGAAATGCAGCTTTTAGATATAATCTCAAAAACGACAGAATGATCTCTGTTCATTTCCAAGGCAAACCATTCAATATCACAATGGTGGTGGTGGCGGTTTAGTCACTAAGTATGTTTGACTCTGCAACCCCATGGACTGTAGCTGGCCAGGCTCCTCTGTCCTTGGGATTTTCCAGAAAAGAACACTGGAGTGGATTGCCATTTCCTAGTGGTTTTCCCTACTTTCTTTGACTTAAATCTGAATTTTGCTGTAAGGGATTCATGATCTGAGCCACAATCAGCTCCCAATCTTGTTTTTGCTGAGTGTAAAGAGCTTCTCCATCATTGGCTAAAAAGAATATAGTCAATCTGATTTTGGTATTGATCATCTGGTAATGACCATGTGTAGAGTCTTCCCTTGTATTTTTGGAAGAAGGTGTTTGCTATGACCAAAGCATTCTCTTGGCAAAACTCTATTAGCCTTTATCCTGCTTCATTTTGTACTGCAAGGCAAAATTTGCCTATTAGTCCAGGTATCTCTTTACTTCTGCTTCTATTAGAACCATAACTTCTGTCTTTTTCTTTTTTCTTTTTTTTTTTTTTTTGTCCTTTTTTATGTGTGTGTGTGTACCCAGCTTAGCATGAAATATTCCCTTGGTATCACTAATTTTCTTGAAGAGATCTCCAGTCTTTCTCATTCTATATTTTCCTCTATTTCTTTGCATTTATCATGGAAGAAGGCTCTCTTATCTGTCCCTGCTATTCATTGGAACTCTGCATTCAAATGGGTATATCCTTCCTTTTCACCTTTGTCTTTGCTTCTATTCTCTTCTCAGCTATTTGTAATGCCTTCTCAGAAAACCATTTTGCCTTTTTTGCATTAATTTTCCTTTGGAATTGTCTTGATTGCTGCCTCCTGTACAGTGTCATGAATCTCTATCCATAGTTTTTCAGGAACTCTATCAGATCTAATCCCTTGAATCTGTCACTTACCCTGTATAGTCATAAGGGATTTGATTTAGGTCATACCTGAATGGTCTAGTGGTTTTCCTCCAGAAGGTTTTAAGAAGAGGTGGCAAATATACACAGAAGAACTATACAAAAAAATCTTTATGATGCAGATAACCATGATGGTGTGATCACTCACCTAGAGCCAGACATCCTAGAATGCATTGTCAAGTGGGTCTTAGGACGCATCACTAGGAACAAAGCTAGTGGAGGCGATGGAATTCCAGTTGAGCTATTTCAAATCCTAAAAGATAATGCTGTTAAAGGGCTGAACTCAATATGCCAGCACATTTTGAAAACACGGCACTGCTCACAGGATTGGAAAAGATCAGTTTTCATTCTGATTCCAAAGAAAGGCAATGACAAAGAATTCTCAAACTGCACTCATCTCACACACTTGAAAAGTAATGCTCAAAATTCTCAAGCCAGGCTTCAACAGGATGTGAACCGTGAACTGCCAGATGTTCAATTTGGATTTAAAAAAGGCAAAGAACCAGAGATCAATTTGCCAACATCCACTGGATCATCGAAAAAGCAAGAGAGTTCCAGAAAAGCTTTTATTTCTGCTTTATTGACTATGCCAAAACCTTTGACTGTGTATATCACAACAAACTGTGGGAAATTCTTAAAGAGATGGGAATACCAGGCCACCTCACCTGCTCCTGAGAAACCTGTATGCAGGTTAAGAAGCAATATTTAAAACTTTACATGGAACAACAAACTGGTTCCAGATAGGGAAAGGAGTATTTCAAGGCTGTATATTGTTCCCCTGTTTATTTAACCTCTATGCAGAGTTCAGTTCAGTTAAGTTCAGTCACTCAGTCGTGTCTGACTCTTTGCGACCCCATGAATTGCAGCACCAGGCCTCCCTGTCCATCACCGACTCCCGGAGTTCACTCAGACTCACGTCCATTGAGTCAGTGATGCCATCCAGCCATCTCATCCTCTGTCATTCCCTTCTCCTCCTGCCCCCAATCCCTCCCAGCATCAGAGTCTTTTCCAATGAGTCAACTCTTCGCTTGAGGTGGCCAAAGTACTGGAGTTTCAGCTTGAGCATCATTCCTTCCAAAGAAATCCCAGGGCTGATCTCCTTCAGAATGGACTGGTTGGATCTCCTTGCAGTCCAAGGGACTCTCAAGAGTCTTCTCCAACACCACAGTTTAAAAGCATCAATTCTTTGGCACTGAGCCTTCTTCACAGTCCAACTCACATCCATACATGACCACTGGAAAAACCATAGCCTCGATTAGACGGACCTTTGTTGGCAAAGTCACGTCTCTGCTTTTGAATATGCTATCTAGGTTGGTCATAACTTTCCTTTCAAGGAGTAAGCGTCTTTTAATTTCATGGCTGCAGTCACCATCTGCAGTGATTTTGGAGCCCCAAAAAATAAAGTCTGACAGTTTCCACTGTTTCTCCATCTATTTGCCATGAAGTGATGGAACCAGATGCCATGATCTTCGTTTTCTGAATGTTAAGCTTTAAGCCAACTTTTTCACTCTAAACTCTCACTTTCATCAAGAGGTTTTTTACTTCCTCTTCACTTTCTGCCATAAGGGTGGTGTCATCTGCATATTTGAGGTTATTGATATTTCTCCCAGCAATCTTGATTCCAGCTTGTGCTTCTTCCAGTCCAGCATTTCTCATGATGTACTCTGCATATAAGTTAAAAAAGCAGGGTGACAATATACAGCCTTGATGTACTCCTTTTCCTATTTGGAACTAGTCTGTTGTTCCATGTCCAGTTCTAACTATTTCTTCCTGACCACCATACAGATTTCTCAAGAGGCAGGTCAGGAGGTCTGGTATTTCCATCTCTTTCAGAATTGTCCACAGTTTATTGTGATCCACACAGTCAAAAGCTTTGGCATTGTCAATAAAGCAGAAATATACTTTTTTTCTGGAACTCTCTTGGTTTTTCCATGATCCAGCAGATGTTGGCAATTTGATCTCTGGTTCCTCTGCCTGTTCTAAAACCATCTTGAACATCAGGAAGTTCACGGTTCACATATTGCTGAAGCCTGGCTTGGAGAATTTTGAGGGTGACTTTACTAGCGTGTGAGATGAGTGCAATTGTGCGGTAGTTTGAGCCTTCTTTGGCATTGCCTTTCTTTGGGATTGGAATGAAAACTGACCTTTTCCAGTCCTGTGGCCACTGCTGAGTTTTCCAAATGTGCTGGTATATTGAGTGCAACACTTTTAGAGCATCATCTTTCAGTATTTGAAATAGCTCAGCTGGGATTCTATCACCTCCACTAGCTTTGTTCGTAGTGATGCTTTCTAAGGCCCACATTGACTTCGCATTCCAGGATGTCTGGCTGTAGGTCAGTGATCACACCATTGTGATTATCTGGGACATGAAGATCTTTTTTGTACAGTTCTTCTGCGTATTCTTGCCACCTCTTCTTAATATCTTCTGCTTCTGTTAGGTCCATACCATTTCTGTTCTTTATCGAGCCCATCTTTGCATGAAACGTTCCCTTGGTATCTCTAATTTTGTTGAAGAGATCCCTAGTCTTTCCCATTCTGTTGTTTTCCTGTATTTCTTTGCATTGATCACTGAGGAAGGCTTTCTTATCTCTCCTTGCTATTCTTTGGAACTCGGCATTCAGATGCTTATATCTTTTCTTTTCTCTTTTGCTTTTCACTTCTCTTCTTTTCACAGCTATTTGTAAGGCCTCCTCAGACAGCCATTTTGCTTTTTTGCATTTCTTTTCCATGGGGATGGTCTTGATCCCTGACTCCTGTACAATGTCACGAACCTCAGTCCATAGTTCATCAGGCAATCTATCTATCAGATATAGGCCCTTAAATCTATTTCTCACTTCCACTGTATAATCATAAGGGATTTGATTTAGGTCATACCTAAATGGTCTAGTTGTTTTCCCTACTTTCTTTAATTTGAGTCTGAATTTGGTTATAAGGAGTTCATGATCTGAGCCACAGTCAGCTCCTGGTCTTGTTTTTGTTGACTGTATAGAGCGTTTCCTTCTTTGGCTGACAAGAATATAATCAATCTGATATCGAATTGACCATCTGGTGATATCCATGTATAGCGTCTTCTCTTGTGTTTTTGGAAGAGGGTGTTTGCTATGACCAGTATATTTTCTTAGCAAAACTCTATTAGTCTTTGCCCTGCTTCATTCCATATTCCAAGGCCAAATTTTCCTGTTACTTCAGGTGTTTCTTGACTTCCTACCTTTGCATTCCAGTCCCCTATAACGAAAAGGATATCTTTTTTGGCTGTTAGTTCTAAAAGTTCTTGTAGGTCTTCATAGAAGGGTAGGTCTTCTATGCAGAGTAGATCATGTGAAGTATTGGAATCAATGAAGCACAAGGCACAAGCTGGAATCAGGATTGCCCAGAGAAATATAAATAACCTCAGATTTGTAGCTTTAACCACCCTTATGGCAGAAAATGAATAAGAACTGAAAATCCTCTTGATTAAAGTGAAAAAGAAGAGTGAAAAATTTGGCATAAAACTCACATTCAGAAAACCAAGATCACGGTATCTGATCCCATCATTTCATGGCAAATACATGGGGAAAGTATGGAAACAATAAGGAACTTTATTTTATTTTATTTATTTTGGCTCCCAAATCACTCCAGATGGTGACTGCAGCCTTGATATTGAAAGATATTGCTCCTTGGAAGAAAATTTATGATGAACCTAGACAGCATATTAAAAAGCAGAGACATTACTTTGCCAACAAAGTCTGTCTCGTCAAAGCTATGATCTTTCCATGTGTCATGTATGGATATGAGAGTTAGACTATTAAGAAAGCTGAGTACCACTGAGGAACTGATGCTTTTGAACTGTGGTGCTGGAGAAGACTCTTGAGAGTTCCTTGGACTACAAGGAGATCAAACCAGTCAACCCTAAAGGAAATTAGCCCTGAATATTCTTTGGAAGGACTGTTGCTGAAGTTTAAACTCAATACTTTGGCCACTTGATGCTAAGGATTGACTCATTTGAAAAGACCATGATGCTGGGAAATATTGAATGCAGGAGGAGAAGGGGATTACAGAGGATGAGTTGGTTGGATGGCATCACTGCCTTGACAGACATGAATGTTTTAAGCTCCGGGAGTTGGTGGTGGATAGGAAAGCCTGGCATGCTGCATTCTATGGGGTCACAATGAGTCAGACATGACTGAGTGACTTAACTGATGGTTTCCTATTTGGGGGCACTTTTGCCTGTGTTCTGGTTGGTGGAGGTGTATCTCATCTCTCTGAAGGGCAGCAGTGTCCAGTAATAGGTTTTGGGCTGTCAATTGTTTCACTATTACTTTGGACAGTCCTTTCAGCTTTAGTAGTGATAGACACATCTATTTCCGAAGTTGCAACAAAGAGGCTCTCTCAGCACATCGTCACTGCTGCCAGCCCCTTATTTGTCCCTGGATCTTTGCCCAAGTTTCCACCCCCAGGTCCTGCCCTGCGCTTCAGGTCGAAGTTTGCTAGGCAGGGGCTTGTGTAGCACTTTTCTCTGCTCTGTGACGCTGCCCTGTGCTTCGTGGAGATTTGCGTGTGCTTCTCTCTGCACTCTGAACCTGCCCTCTGCTCTGGAGGCTTATATGTGCTTCTCTTGTCACCCTGGGCAGTCCCTCTGTGCCATGGAGGTTTATGTGCTTTTCTCTCAGCATCCTAGGCGCACTGTCTGCACTGCAGGGCTGTGATCGCTTTTTTCATCACCCTGGGTCCTCCCTCTGTGCCACGATGTTGGTGTGTGCTTCTCTCACCTACCCCAGCCGACTATCTGGTCAGGACCAAGGTCCATGAGCTGCTTATGCATTGGAGAAGGAAATGGCAACCTACTACAGTGTTCTTACCTGGATAATCCCAGGGACAGTGGAGCCTGGTGGGCTGCCGTCTATGGGGTCGCACAGAGTCAGACATGACTGAAGCGACTTAGCAGCAGCAGCAGCATAGGAGTTGTTCCATATTTTGATGAGTTTTTTATGTATTTCTGGGGAGGCAGGCAATCTCCCCAACTTACTCCTTTGCCATCTTCTTCCACTTGAATTTTTTTATTTGTATTCTCTTCAATTTATCTCATAAATATCTTGCAGTTTTAAATGCAGTTTTACTGTATCCTTGGTTAAATTTATTATTAAGTATTTTATCAATTTTGATGCTATTGTGAATAGGATTGTTTTCTTTATTTTTCAGAATTTCTATTATTAATGTGTAGAAATGCTATTGAGTTTTGTATTTTGAATTTTTTTAAAGTCTGTTGATTCATTATTTCAATGCTAATTTTTTTAATTGGCATATAGTTTATTTAAATTGCTATGTCAATTTCTTCTCTACAGCAAACTGAGTCATCCATATATATAAATATAATCCCTCTTTGGGGGGATTTCCTTCCCATTTAGGTCAACTAAAGTTCCATGTAGTATACAGTAGGTTCTCTTTATCTATTTTATACATAGTAGTGTGTATATGTCAATCACAATCTCCCATTTCATCCCACCACCCTACCTCCTTGGTATCCATATTTGTTCTCTTCATTCATGTCTCTACTTCTGCTTTGCAAATAAGATCATCTTTCCATTTTATTTTCTAAAGTCCACATATATGTGTTAATAGATAATATTTGTTTTTCTTTTTCTGATTTACTTCACTCTGTATGACAGTTTCTTGGTCTACATCTCTGCAAATTGCAGATTTTCTTTCCAAGTAATATTATACTGTGTATATACACTACATCTTCTTTAGTCAATCCTCTGTTGTTGGGCATTTAGGTTGCTTCCATGTCCTGGATTTGTAAATAGTACTGCAATGAACATTAGGGTGCATGTATATGTTCAAATTATGGTTATCTCTGAGTATATGCCCAGGAGTGGGAATGCTCGGTGATATGGTAGTTTTATTCCTAGTTTTTAAAGGAGCCTCCGTACTGTTTTCAGTAGTGGTTATATCAGTTTACCTTTCCAACAATAGTGTGAGAGGGTTCCCTTTACTCCACACCCTCTCCAGCATTTATTTTTTGTAGATTTTTTATATGTCTCTTCAATAAATGGTGCTGGATAAACTGGACAACTACATGTAAAAGAATAAAATTAGAACATTCTCCAGCATCATATACAAAAATAAACTGAAAATGGATTGAAGACCTAAATCTAAGGCAGAACACTGTAAAACTCTTACAGGAAAACATAGGCAGAACAGTTTTTTACATAAGTTGAAGCAAGATCCTCTATGGCCCACCTCCTAGAGTAATGAAAATAAAAACAAAAATAAACAAATGATACGTAATACAAGATTTAGTAACAGCAAAAGAAGCCATAAATAAGATGAAAAGACAGCTCTCAGAATTGGGGGGAAAAATGTAGATGAAGCAACTGACAAAGATTAACTGCCAAAACATACCAACAGCTCATGAAGCTCACTATCAAAAAGCTAACAAACAACCCAATCAAGAAATGGGCAGAAAACATAAATAGACATTTATACACAGAAAACATGCAGATGGCCAACAAACACATAATAAGATGTTCAACATCGCTACAAGAAATTCAAATCAAACTAAGAGAAATGCAAATCAACTCAAAACTGCAATGAGCTATCCCCTTACACTGGTATGTATGTTGATTTTTGTATCTTGAAATGTTACTGAATTCATTAGTTGTAACTGCTCTTTGATGGTGTCTTTACAATTTATTTATAATGTATAAATGGCATCTACAGACAGAGACTCTCTTTTTCCTTTATGACTTTGACACTTTTTATTTCTTTTTCTTGCCTGATTGCTGTGGCTAAGATTTGCCAAAACTATGTTGAAAAGGTGTGCTAAGATTGGAAATCATTTTTTTGTTTCTGACCTTAGAGGAAAATCTTTCAATCATTCATTATTATGATATTAGTTTTGGTCTTGTCATATATGGCCTTAGTTATGTTGAGATATGTTTCTTTTATCATCAATTTGTTTTAGAGTTTTGTCATAAAAGAATGGTGCATTTTTTTTCCAAATATTTTTTTCTGTGTCTATTGAGATAATCATGTAATTCTTATCTTTCACTTTGATAATGTATATCACAATTATTGATTTGCCTATGTTAAACTATCTTTGCACCTCAAAAATAAATCTCATTTGATCATGGTGTATGATAATGTAAATGTGATTCTGAACTTAGTTTGCTTATATTTTTGTTGATAATTTTGCATGTATTTATTCCTTAGTGATATTGATCTACAGTTTTCTCTTGTTGTAATATCCTTGTTTAGCTTTAGTTTTGGTGTGATGCTGGTCTCTTAAAATGAGTTTGAATATGCTCTCTCCTTTTGCATATTCTGGGACAGTTTGAGAAGGATTAACTCTTTTTCAAATGTTTGGTAGAATTCACCAATGAAACCCACCGTTCCTGGGCTTTTGCTTTGTTGGTAGGTTTTCAGTTATGGATAGAATCTGTTCATCTGTTATTAATTTGTTCAAATTTTCTAATTCTTCCTGATTCAATCTTGGTTGGTTGTATATTTATAGGAATTTATCCATTTCTATGTTTATCTACTTTATTGATCTGCAGTTGCACCTAGTAATCTCTTATGATTATTTTTATTTCTGTTTTATGGCTTATAGTGGCTCCTCTTTCATTTCTGATTTTATTTTTATGAGTATTCTTTTTGTCTCCTGGCTGGTCTAGCTAAGTGCTTGTCAACTGCATGTATCTTTTCCAAAACCAACTTTTATTTTTGCTGATCTCTAGTTTTTTTTTCCTCTCTTCTCTATTTTGTGTATTTCTTCTCTGATCTTTTTTATCTTCTCTGAAAACTTTAGGCTTAACATGTTCTTTTCTAGTTCTGTGAGATATAAAATTATTGTCTATCTGCAATATTTCTTCTTTATTGATGTAGGCATTTATTATTAGACACATCCCTCTTAGGAAAATTTTTCTGCTTCCCAGAAGATTTGGTATGTTACTTTCATTTTTTTCAAGTTATTTCTTTACTTCCCTTTTGCTTTTTATTTAATTTATTCAGGATTTTTATTTTAATTTCCATGTACTTGTGTGTTTTTTTCTTTCTTCTTGTTATTGATTTCTTGTTTCTTAATCTCATGCTCAGAAAAGATACTTGGAATAATTTCTATCATTTTAAATCTGTTGAGGCTTGTTTTGTGACATGTCATATTATCTATCTTAGAAAATATTTCATGACGCCCATAGCACAGAGCATCTGTCAGCATACATCCCTCAGGGATGAGATTGGATACTTCTCTGCAGTAATGATGAACTGAAGAAAGGGCTCTATGGATGGTACAAAACATTGGTTAAAGATTCAAACCAGGTAGAACTTCCAACCAAACTCCCAGATCAGACAGGGCCCCTGGTTGGGCTCTATGAATGGGCAGAACTACTGTCCAAAATCTCTGCTCAGTCGCCACCATAAGCAGGAATGTGGTCTGCCAATATCTGAGTACTAGTTTCTGTAAGCCAAGCCACCTTATCATCTCTATATAATCCCCAGTGCTTAATTTCTGCAGATTCCCCAGTGATCTCCATGAGATAAGACCTAAATGAGCCATCTGAGTAATCCTCCAATAATGGTGAAACTGGATATCCACATTGGGTTCTCTTTTTCCCATTGGGGAAACTGTAGGTCCAGGAAAACTTCTCATTGTGGCACTGCACTGGACTAGGAGAAGGGCAATACAATTAAAACATAGCTGTTCCTCTTATTCTTCTAATACATCCTTCTTGATCTTTCTTGTTCATAGAGAAGCTTCAACTTTGCCTTCAGATTTTGGATTTTTCTTAGTGGTGACTAGTTTATGAATAGTTTCTAATTTACTTGGTGAGGAAGACTGAAATTAGTATAAACCTATGTCACCATATTGATATCATTCTCGTAATCTAGTCTTGTAAAACTGATTGTAGTACAATTTATTCATTTACCTATTCTTTTCAAATTTGGTTATTTCCTTTTTTAATTTATTTATTTTAATTGGAGGCTAATTACTTTACAATATTGTAGTGGTTTTGTCATGTGTTGACATGAATCAGCCATGGGTGTACATGTGTTCCCCATCCTGAACTCCCCTTCCACCTCCCTCCCCATCCCATCCCTCTGGGTCATCCCTTGTGCATCAGCCCTGAGCACCCTGTCTCATGCGTCAAACCTGGACTGGAGATCTGTTTCACATATGATAATATACACGTTTCAGTGCTATTCTCTCAAATCATCCCACCCTCGCCTTCTCCCACAGAGACCAAAAGATTCTATACATCTGTGTCTCTTTTGCTGTCTCGTATATAGGGTTATCGTTACCATCTTTCTAAATTCCATATAAGTATACTGTATTGATGTTTTTCTTTCTGGCTTACTTCACTCTGTATAATAGGCTCCAGTTTCATCCACCTCATTAGAACTGATTCACATTTATTCTTTTTAATCACTGAGTAATATTCCATTGTGTATATGTACCACACTTTTTTATCCATTTGTCTGCTGATGGACATCTAGGTTGCTTCCATGTCCTGGCTATTATATAAGAAAGCTTTGTTATTAAGAATCATGATATTATAGATATCCTTGTATATCTGCTCTGGTGCCCATGTGTAAGATTTTCTCTAAGGTAAAAATTTTGAAGTGAAATTTCTGAAATGTGGTTCATCAATGTAATATAATAGCACTGGATTGTTTTCTAAAGTGGTTATACCAATTTACATTTCAAACAGCAATGTATAAGCATCCCCTAGATACACATTTTCCCTAACTCTTGATATTTTCCAGCAATTTAATTTTTGGCAATATATAGTGAAAGTGACATAATTTTATTGATTTTTGTTAATGAATAGTAGTTTTGAGCATCCTTTTATATATTCATTCCACAAACATGCTTTTTCTTTTGAGTAATGGCTGTTGTCAATTGTATTGTTACTTATCTTTTCATATTAGTTTATAGAAGTGCTTTATTTTTTGGTTGTATGTATTTCAAAAATTGACTTCAAGTTTATAGTTTGACTTTTCTTTTTTCTTGTAGTATTTGTTGTTGAGCAGACCTTAAAATTTTAATGTAGCCAAATTAATGAATCTTTTAAGTTAGCATTCTATGTTTGTTTTTTAAATAATCTTTTCTATTACAGAAATAATTTTAGAAAGAGATTTAAAATAATCTCTTCCACTACATTGCAGTCAATATATTCTTCTACAGTATCTCTAAAGTTTTAAATTTTCCTTATAGAATTTGGGCATATTTTCTACCAGGAGTTAATTTTTTAATTATGCAAATACTTATTCATTTTTTCCTATAAATAAGAGAATTTTCATCAATGTATTATAAACCTCATCCTTTCCAAATTTATCTGTATTACCACTTGCATTGTCTATTCAAACAGTTATGTCTGGTTTTGTATTGTGAAGTCCTATCAACATGTTAATTTTTCTGTCACTAACACCAATACCCACTATCTTATTCACTTAGCTATGTAGTGAAATTTGATACCTAGTAAGGAAAGTTTCTTTCTTCTTTCCCACTGATTTTTACATTTTCAAATTAGTGGTAAATTCAGATTTTTATTTTTAAAAATGTGATTTTGATTGGAATTTCAAGTAAACTATATAACTACATAGTAGAATAAAGAACTTTGATAATTTCAATGTAGGACTATGGTGTCTTTCTTTATTTACTTGATCTTACTTATAACTTTTAGTAATTATAAATGTATTTTTTAGAATTTAATCCTATGTGCTTTATTGTTTTGGTAACATGATAATTGATACAATTAGAGATCAACTATATCTATATTTTTATTTTGTTCTATCTCTGAGTCATGTCTGACTCTTTGCAACTCCATGGACTATAGCATGCTAAAACTTCCCTGTCCTTCACTATCTTCTGGAATTTGCTCAAATTCATGTCCATTGAGTTAAGGATGCTATATAATCATCTCATCCTCATCCTGCCACCTCCTTCTATTTTTTGCCGTCAATCTCTCTCATCAAATTTTTATTTTTAATTTCAATTTATTGGGATTTATTTAAAATTTTTTGGTTTCTTCTTTTTTTTTTTTCCTTTTATTGGTTAGCATATTTTAAAATCATGAGAGGATGTTAAATTTTACCTAATTTTTATTTTCACCTATTGGAATCAGGGCTTCCCAGGTGGTGCTTGTAGTAAACAACCTACCTGTCAATTCAGAAGACATAAGAAATGTGTGTTCAATCCCTGGGTTGAGAAGATTCCCTGGAGGAGGGGATGGCAACCCACTCTTGTAATCTTACCCGGAGAATTCCATGGACAGAGGAACGTCGGGAACTAAAGTACATAGGATCACAAAGAGTTAGACATAGCTGAAGTGACTTACCATGCATGCATTGGGATAATATTACACTTCATTTGTCTTTGTCCCATTTATATTTTAATGTTATTAAAATATAATATTAATCACATAATTTTTTTCTAGTGTTTTGTTATCTGTTTTCCTGAAATAAATGCAATTTGTCTATTGTCTTTGTAGCCATTGCCAGTAAACTGTGGTAGTCATTAGTGCTAATTGTTGGTAGTTGTGTTTTCCCTCCTTCCTGCCCAGATCTGGATCTACCAAAAGCACTGTGAATGGCAGAGCATGTATGCCATTTCTGAGCTGTAATATTTAATTGAAAGTTTGGATTGTTCAGAGTTATCTACCTTCTAAGTTCATGTTGACATGAAGCTTGTGAGCTCCTGATTCACTTAGTGATTCCTTAAGCAGATGTCTTTTGACAACAAACAGAGTCTATATACATTAAACATTTGTAATTTACAAAATTCTTGTACCACAGCATTATTTGGCCTATTCTGACTGATATAATGAGTTGGTATTTATCCATATTCATAAATAAGACTCACCGATAATTTTCATTCTCACCTGTCCTTTTCTAGTTTCAGACAAGTTTATACTGATGTCAAAGAATACTGATGTCAAAAAATAATTTTTTTCTTCCAAGTCTCTGGATGAATTTGATGTGATTGGAATAACATTTTAAGTTTGCTAGAATTTGTGCATAAAATTGATTTTTTTTTAATTTGTGGAAAGATTTTAACAAACATATGTGTTGAAGTCTCTTTCTAATTTTCATAAATTCTCTTAAGATTAAAATGCTAGTATCCCACATATGGCTTCATATGTGTCACTCAGTTATGTCCGATCCTTTTTGACCCCATGGACTACATAGCCCACCAGGCTCCTCTGTCCATGGAATTCTCCAGGCAAGAATACTGGAGTGGGTTGCCATTTCCATTTCCAGGGTGTCTTCCCAACCCAGGGATTGAACATGGGTCTTCTGCATTGCAGGGAAACTCTTTACAGACTGAACCACAGGAAAGACTCACAGGTGGCTCAGTGGTAAAGAATTCACGTGCCAAGCAGGAGACAAGGGTTCAGTCTCTGGATAGGTAAGATATCCTGGAAAAGGAGATGGAAAACCACTCCAGTAGTATTGCCTAGGAAACCCCATGGACAGAGGAGCCTGGAAGGCTACAGTCCATAGGATTGCGAAGAGGTGGGCATAACTTGGCAACTAAAAGCAACAACATCCCACATATAGAAGAGAAATAGAGAAATGATTTGAGACTAGAGTTTAAAAGAATATAGAATTTATGTATGTGAGAAGTGATAGTGTTCTTGGGGATGCACAGTGAGATGGAGGATCTTCCCTTTTCTTCTATGACTTCACTTCAGGAAAATTCATGACCTTACACAAAATAGTTGGCATCTATGAAATCTAACCCTTTAGCTCAGAGTCTTGTGAAAGATTTCCATCCCTAAGCAAAGAACAAAAATGCCAACGCAGGGCCTGGAATGAGCACTCAGTCTGATCCCACTGTGTATTCATTCCAGTGGCAACCAACGTGTACCCATGCTTCAGGATTGGGGGTATTTCCTGAGATAAAAAATTCTGATGCTCTATAGGATTCTAGAAACTTGGCAATATTTAGAAAAATTATTAATTATGATATAAATACAACTGCCTATAGTTTGGTTGGGTTGGGTATCAGAAATAAATTAAAATTGATTTAAATAAATAAATGTGATTATATATATCACTTTTTAATCTCTGCAGCTAAATTCAGGCTTTTGTTTTAATAGGAATGATAGTCAAACTTCTGGAGAACTGCTTCTCAACTTTGTACTTGAATATTTACATAAATCAAATTTTAGAAGAAAAGAACACACACCTGACTTCATGTTACTTGAGAGGTTTGTAGCACATTTTGATATCAGTATGGAATATGAATTCCAAGACACAAAAGCTTCATGAATATCCTGGCATAGATGGGCAAAGCTCTTCAGAAGAAATCCCTGGCCATTTCCACAATATACGCACTAAGGTGAAACACCAACTCATAGAGGGGGAAACCTGGTTCCCCAGAGCATATAAGGAGGAGAGATGAGGATGTCTGAAAGTACATAAGCATTAGATCCCTTTAAAGGAAACTTTGATCGAATGAAAGCAGGAGATGTAATGAATCTGCAAATAAATACTTTCTCAGATAACTACCCCCTAGACAGATTACTTGGAGATACAGATTTCATGAAGCCTCTTGAAAGATGTCCAGCCAGACTGAAAAATCGTGTGTGCTTCTTTTGAAACAGAGGCAAGCTCAGTAATAAACTCGATATTTGTTCTTCCTCCTTACCTTGTTTCACTTACCTCTTTCTTCATGTGCACTTCCTGTGATTTCCCTCTACCACTTAATTTGTTAGCTCATAAACTCTTTCCAAGACCCTGCTTCTAGGCAAATCTGGAGGAGACATCTTTCAACATTATAGTTACTTTTGTATAAAGAAAAATGGATAAATATACATAAAACATTGGAGAATGTGTGAATGTGTGGGTATAGTCCTTTATTTCCAGATAGTGTTAAGAAAAAGCAATAGTGCTTACTGAACTAATTTTTAATAGTTGCCTTCTAGAAATTATGTAAAAGAAATCTATAAAAGATTAAAAAGTGTTAAAACATTGTCTATTTAGTTTAACTTGTTTATTGAAAAGTGAATTGTTATGATAAAGGCAAATATATTTTTCTCTGTTTTAACACCTTATGAAACCTGGTATACATCACTGATAATGTCTGGAAAGCTCAGTTCAGTCACTGAGTTGTGTTCGACTCTTTCAACCCCAGGGACTACAGCACACCAGGTACATCGCTAGCTCCTGGAGTTTACACAAACTCATGTCCATTGAGTGTGTGTTGACATCCAGCCATCTCATCCACTGTCATCCCCTTCTCCTCCTGCCTTCAATCTTTCCCAGCATCAGGGTCTTTTCAAATAAGTCAGTTCTTCACATCAGATGGCCAAATATTGGAGATTCAGCTTCAACATCAATCCTTCCAATGAATATTCAGGACTGATTTCTGTTAGGATGGACTAGTTGGATCTCCTTGCAGTCCAAGGGACTCTCAAGAGTCTTCTCTAACACCACAGTTCAAAAGCATCAATTCTTCGGCGCTCAGCTTTCTTTAGAGTCCAAATCTCACATCCATACATGACTACTGGAAAAAACGATAGCTTTGACTAGACGGAACTTTTTGGCAAAGTAATGTATCTGCTTTTTAATATGCTGTCTAGGCTGGTCAAAACTTTTCTTTCAAGGAGTAAGTATGGCTTAATTTCATGGCTGCAGTCACCATCTGCAGTGATTTTGGAGCCCCAAAAAGTAGAGTCTGTCACGGTTTCCACTGTTTCCCCATCTATTTGCCATGAAGTGATGGACCAGATGCCATGATCTTCGTTTTCTGAATGTTGAGTTTTAAGCCAGATTTTTCACTCTCCTCTTTCACTTTCATGAAGAGGCTCTTTAGTTCTTTGCTTTCTGCCATAAGATGGTGCCATTTTCATATCTAAGGTTTGTGATATTTCTCCTGGCAATCTTGATTCCAGTTTGTGCTTCATCCAGCCCAGTGTATCTCATGATGTACTCTGCATATAAGTTAAATAAGCAGGGTGACAATATACAGCCTTGACATACTGCTTTATCTATATGGAAACAGTCTGTTGTTCCATGTCCAAATCTGTTACTCCTGACCTGCATACAGATTTCTCAAGAGGCAGGTCAGGTGGTCTGGTACTCCCATCTCTTGAAGATTTTCCATAGCTTGATGTGATCCACAGTATGAAAGTCTTTGACATAGTCAATAAACCAGAAATAGATATTTTTCTGAAACTCTTACTTTTTTTCTGTAATCCAACAGATGTTGGCAATTTGATCTCTGATTCCTCTGCCTTTTCTAAAACCAGCTTGATCATCTGGAAGTTCATGGTTCACGTACTGTTGAAGACTAACTAGGAGAATTTTTTGCATTACTTTACTATCTGACAGATAGAGTGCCTGATGAACTATGGAATGAGGTTCGTGATATTGTACAGGAGACAGGGATCAAGACCATCCACATGGAAAAGAAATGCAAAAAAGCAAAATGGCTGTCTAAGGAGGCCTTACAAATAGCTGTGAAAAGAAGAGAAGCAAAAAGCAAAGGAGAAAAGGAAAGATATAAGCATCTGAATGCCAAGTTCCAAAGAATAGCAAGGAGAGATAAGAAAGCCTTCCTCAGCTATCAATGCAAAGAAATAGAGGAAAACAACAGAATGGGAAAGACTAGAGATCTCTTCAAGAAAATTAGAGATACCAAGGGAATATTTCATGCAAAGATGGGCTTGATAAAGGACAGAAATGGTATGGACCTAACAGAAGCAGAAGATATTAAGAAGAGGTGGCAAGAATACACAGAGGAACTGTACAAAAAAGATCTTCATGACCCAGATAATCACATCGGTGTGGTCACTGACCTATAGCCAGAAATCCTGGAATGTGAAGTCAAGTGGGCCTCAGTAAGCATCACTATGAACAAACCTAGTGGAGGTGATAGAATTCCAGTTGAGCTATTTCAAATCCTGAAAGATGATGCTGTGAAAGTGCTGCACTCAATATGCCAGCAAATTTGGAAAACTCAGCAGTGGCCACAGGACTGGAAAAGGTCAGTTTTCTTTCTTTTTTTTTTTAAAGGTCAGTTTTCATTCCAATCCCAAAGAAAGGCAATGCCAAAGAATGCTCAAACTACTGCACAATTGCACTCATCTCACATGCTAGTAAAGTAATGCTCAAAATTCTCCAAGCCAGGCTTCAGCAATACGTGAACCGTGAACTTCCTGATGTTCAAGCTGGTTTTAGAAAAGGCTGAGGAACCAGAGATCAAATTGCCAACATCCACTGGATCATGGAAAAAGCAAGAGAGTTCCAGAAAAACATCTATTTCTGCTTTATTGACTATGCCAAAGCCTGTGACTGTATGGATCACAATAAACTGTGGAAAATTCTGAAAGAGATGGGAATCCTAGACTACCTGACCTGCCTCTTGAGAAACCTATATGCAGGTCAGGAGGCAACAGTTAGAACTGGACATGGAACAACAGACTGGTTCCAAATAGGAAAAGGAGTTCGTCAAGGCTGTATATTATCACCCTGCTTATTTAACTTACATGCAGAGTACATCATGAGAAACACTACACTGGAAGAAGCACAAGCTGAAATCAAGATTGCTGGGAGAAATATCAATAACCTCACATATGCAGATGACACCACCCTTATGGCAGAAAGTGAGGAGGAACTCATAAGCCTCTTGATGAAAGTGAAAGAGGAGAGTGAAAAAGTTGGCTCAAAGCTCAACATTCAGAAAATGAAGATCATGGCATCCGGTCCCATCACTTCATGGGAAATAGATGGGGAAACAGTGGAAACAGTGTCAGACTTTATTTTTCTGGGCTCCAAAATCACTGCAGATGGTGACTGCAGCCATGAAATTAAAAGACGCTTACTCCTTGGAAGGAAAGGTATGACCAACCTAGATAGCATAGTCAAAAGCAGAGACATTACTTTGCCAACAAAAGTCCATCTAGTCAAGGCTATGGTTTTTCCTGTGGTCATGTATGGATGTGTGAGTTGGACTGTGAAGAAGGCTGAGTGCCAAAAAATTGATGCTTTTGAACTGTGGTGTTGGAGAGGACTCTTGAGAGTCCCTTGGACTGCAAGGAGATCCAACCAGTCCATTCTGAAGGACATCAGCCCTGGGATTTCTTTGGAGGGAAGTACTCCAAAAGAACTCCAGTACTTTGGCCACCTCATGTGAAGATTTGACTCATTGGAAAAGACTCTGATGCTGGGAGGGATTGGGGGCAGGAGAAGAAGGGGATGACAGAGGATGAGATGGATGGATGGCATCACTGACTCGATGGATGTGAGTCTGAGTGAACTCCGGGAGTTGGTGATGGACAGGGAGGCCTGGAGTGCTGTGATTCATAGGGTCTCAAAGAGTTGGACAGGACTGAGTGACTGAACTGAACTAGCTTGTGAGGTGAGTGCAATTGTGAGGTAATTTGAGCATTCTTTGTCATTGCCTTTCTTTGGATTGGAATGAAAACTGACCTTTTCCTGTCCTGTGGCCACTGCTGAGTTTTCCAAATTTTCTGTAGGGGAATATCCTATCATAAAACAGAACACTGAAGACTGAGGGCTTATTCTAGCAGTTGCAATCTAAATGATTCAAATAGGATATTTTTAAATAATTCAATTTCTTAAATATCATAAATTTTGTTTATTTTTTTCACTAGCTCTAAAGAGTCTTTAAAAAATATTTTTCTTTAAACTCATTTTCAAAACCAATACAGTTATGTTGATAGATATTGTTGATATAGAAAAAATGGGTCTATATTTCTACTGTAACTCTAGCTCCTGAATATGCACACATATATCTTTTTTTTAAAACTAAAGAGCATAATTATGTGCCAAGGCATTTTACATTAAGGCTGAAAGTGAAAGTGAAGTCACTCAGTCGTGTCCAATTCTTTGTGACCCCGTGGACTGTAGCCCACCAGGCTCCTCCATCCATGGGATTCTCCAGGCAAGAATACAGGAGTGGTTTGCCATTTCCTTCTCCAGGGGATCTTCCCAACCCAGGGATCGAACTCAGGTCTCCTGCATTGCAGGCAGACACTTTAACTTCTGAGCTACAGGGAAAAGAATATACACACATAACTGAATTACTCTGCTATGAACCTGAAACTAATCCACATTGTAAATCAACTGAATTATAAAATAAATTACAAAAATATAGGACCAAATTAAAACATGTTTATTCTCTTTATTCCATATTTGAAGGTATTACTAAACTTAACTATAAATTTATCACAAAAGTTTAGTAATACCTTCAAATATGGAATAAAAAGAATAAACATGTTTTAATTTAGTCCTATATTTTGGCATATTTATTTTATAATATAATTGATTTACAATGTGGATTAGTTTCAGGTTCATAGCAGAGTAATTCAGTTATGTGTGTATATTCTTTTTCAGATTCTTGGCATGTATGTTATTACAGAGTATTGAGTAGAGTTCTCCATGTTATACAGAAGGTCTTGTTGATCATTTGTTTTCTATATAGTACTGTGTTTTGGAGAAGGCAATAGCACCCCACTCCAGTACTCTTGCCTGGAAAATCCCATGGGCCGAGGAGCCTGGCGGACTGCAGCCCATGGGATCCCGAAGAGTAGGACACGACTGAGTGACTTCATTTTCACTTTTCACTTTTCACTTTCATGCATTGGAGAAGGCAATGGCAACCCACTCCAGTGTTCTTGCCTGGAGAATCCCAGGGACAGGGGAGCCTGGTGGGCTACAGTCCATGGGGTCGCAAAGAGTCGGACACGACTGAGCGACTTCACTTTCACTTTCACTGTGTATATGTTAATCTCAACCTCCTAATATGTCCCTCCCCCCTCCTCTCCCATTTGGTAAACATAATTTGTTTTCTAAGTCTGTGAGTCTGTCTGTTTTGTAAATAAGTTCATTTGTATTATTTACAAAGATTCCCACACAAATGATATCATCTGATATTTGTCTTTGTCTGACTTACTTCACTTGGTATGATAATCACTAGGCTTATCCATGTTGTTGCACATATCATTACTTCATTCATTTTATGCCTAAGTAATATCCCATTATATATATTATCACATCTCCTATAACTATTCATCTGTCAGTGAACATTTAGTTTGCTTCCTTGTTTTGTGTATCAGTTGCTCAGTTGTGTCTGTCTCTTTGCAACCCCATAGACTGTAGCCCACCAGGCTGCTCTCTCCATGGGGATTCTCTAGGCAAGAATACTGTAGTGGGTTCCCAAGCCCTCCTCCAGGGGTTCTTTCTGACCCAGGGATCAAACCTACATCTCTTAGGTCTGCTGCACTGGCAGGCAGGTTCTTTACTGCTAGTGCCACCTAGGAAGCCCTCCTTGTTTTGGCTATTGTAAATAAATAGTGCTGCAATGAGCACTGGGGTGCATGTCTATTTTCAAATTATGGTTTCTCAAGATATGTGCCCTAGAGTCTGATTGATGAATCATATGGTAGCTGTATTTTTAATTTTGTAAGGAATCTCTAAACTGTTTTCCATAGTGGCTGTACCAATTTACATTCCCACAAACATTGTAAGAAGGTGCCCATTTACCCACACCCTCTCTAGCATTTATTGTTTTTAAACTTTGATGATGTCATTTCTTATTGGTGTGAGATGATAGCTCTTTGCAGTTTTGATCTGCATTTCTCTAATATTTAGCAACGTTGAACATCTTATTATCTGCTTTTTTGACATCTGTATATCTTCTTTGGAAAATTGTCTAGATATGCTCATTATTTTGATTGCACTGTTTGTCTTTTTCTTGATATAGAGCTGAATGAGCCATTTGTATATTTTAGAGATTAACCCCTTGTTGGTCACATTATTTGAGAATATCTTCTCCCATTCTCTGGTTTGTCTTTTTGCTTTGTTATGATTCCTTTTGCTGTGCAAATATTTTTTAATTTAATTTGGTCCTATTTATTTATTTGTATTAATATTTTCATTACTCCAGGAGATAGATCCAAAAAAATATTGTGACCATTTCTGTCAGAGTGCTCTGCCTGTAATTTCCTCTAAGAGTTTTATACTGTCCAGTCTTACATTTAGGTTTATAATCCATTTTCAGGGTTTTTTTGTTTGTGTCTGATATGAGAGACTGTTCTAATTTCATTTTTTTTTTTACACCTTGTTACCCAGTTTTCACAGTACCACTTTCTCTAGTGTATAGTCTTATCTCTTTTTTTGTAGATTAATTGGCCATAAGTATGTGTGTTTTTTTCTGGGTTTTCTTTCCTGTTCTATTGATTTATGTCTGTCTTTGTGCCAGTATTATTTTGTTTTAATTACTGTAGATTTATTTATAGTATAGTCTGAAATCAGAGAGCTAATTCCTCCAATTTCATTTTTATTTCTCAAGGTTGCTTTGAGTATTTGGGGTCATTTGTTTTTCCATACAAAATTTTAAGACTTTGTTTTAGATCTGCCAAAAAAGGTCTTCGGTAATTTGATAGACGTTGCATTGATTCTGTACATTTCCTTGGGTAGTACAATAATTTTGACAATATTGACTCTTCCAATCCAAAAACATGGTATATTTTTCATCTGTTGATATCATCTTTGATTTCTTTCATCAGCTTCTTACAGGTTTCAGAGTACAGGTTTTTAACCTCCTTAGATCCTAGGTATTTTATTCCTTTTGATGTAATGGAAAATAGGATATTTTCCTTAAAGTATCTTTCTGAGAAAGTGTATTTTTCATTTCAGTGTGTGTATTGTTCAACTCTTGTATGTTTGTTCTTTATATGTTCCTGCTCTTTGTTAAACACTTCTTGTATCTTCTTGGTCTGTGCCTCAGTTCTTTTTCTAAAATGTCATATTATCTTTACTGTCATTACTCTGAAATCTTTCTCTCATTGATTTCATGTCTCCACTTGATTGTTCTTCTGAGGTTTTATCTTATGCCTTCATCTGGAACATATTCTTCTGCCATCTCATTTTGTCTGACTCTGTGTTTGCTAAGGCTGCAGGATTGTAGTTCCTCTTGCTTCTAGAGATTTTGCACCTTGGTGGGTGAGTATGGTCTAAAGAACTTGTGTAGGCTTCTTGGTGGGAGGAACCGTGCCTGACCACTGGTGGTTGGAGATGTGTCTTGTCCCTCTGGTGGGCAAGGCTGTATCAATGTGTGTGTTTTGAGGTACCAGAGGGTTCAGGCAGACTTTAAGCAGTCTGTCTGCTGATGGTGGGGCTGCTTTACAACCCTGTTTGTTGTTTTGCCTGAGGCATACCAGCACTAGAACCTTCTGTTCCAGCACTGGAACCTTCAAGCTGTTGGGTAGGGCCTGGTTTAATATCAAAATGGTAGCCTCCATGAGAACTCATGCCAATGAGTACTCCCTGGTGCCTCTATTGCCAGTATTCTTTTCCCCACAATGAGTTATAGCCTCTCCCCACTTTCCCAGGGGAGCCTTTAAGGCAAGAAGGTAGGTCTGGCCCATGCTCCTATGCAAACACTGTTTTTCCCCTGGGTCCTGATGTACACAAAGTCTCCCTCCAAGAGTGAAGTTTCTGTTTCCTCCAGTACTATGGATTTCTTGTGATGAAGCCCCATTAGTCATCAAAACCAAATGCTTTCAGGGCTCCTCATGATGTCAGAACCTGATGTGGGGCTCAGAACTCTCACCTCTATGACATTATTTCTAGTTGGTGGCTCACCCACCAGAGGATATGGGATTTGATTGTATTTTGAACGTGCCCCTCCTACAGTGTTATTTTGGCTTCTTCTTTGTCCTTGGAGGTAAATATATATTTTATATGTTCCAGTCCTTTTTTTATATATATTCATGCAATTTAGTTGTGATTTGGATGTTTTCATGAAAGGATATGAGCTCAAGTCCTTCTATTCTGCCATCTTGTGTCCTGCTCCAATATGGTCCTGTACTTTTATTTATTTTTTTTTTATTTTTTTGGCCCTATACTTTTAAACTTAATCTTCTTAAGAATGGTGTACAAAGAAATAAACAGCTACTTATTACAATAGTTTTATTTCAAAAGTCATTACTTCTAAGGAACATGTGTTCTTTAACTTTTGTTTAGAGATAATGTTTCTGCTGCTAACAGAAGATTTCCATAGTATTTGAGTTGTATGAAAAAAAAATGTAAGTACAGAGGAGATATTATTTTGCTAATTTCATTTAAACTTTTCAGAAAAGCCTTGCACATCATCCTGATTCCTCTAAGTACAATAAACTTCCAATAAATTTTATAACCACAGTTGTCATTCATCATATTCAATATAATGTTTCTTGTGATGTAAATATCTTTACGGCATTCAAAGGAACTTTATAGCATTCAATGAAATCCTCATTGACAAATTACAGTAGTAAATCACATTTCATTTTCTTTGAACTTGAGAGCTTGCAATTTAGTTTCATACACGTTACATCATTGGATAAGAAATTTTCTTTTAGGAAACCAAGTTTTTCCTCTCTTTATCTTTCACCCATCCTCTTCCTTTCTCTCCCTGAAACAAATTTTTATATGCAAAGACTGTGCCTCAGAATCTTACAAAGTGGTAAGGGACAAATCAAGATACATAAGGAGTTTTCTGTTTTTTTTTTTTTTTTTTTTGCAAAAGTCTGGAATTACAAAGATTATTTTTTCAATATGCATCTATCTAGGAACAGTATCATTTTTTCTTTAGCCTTAATCTTTTTAAGGTACACATTCAGACATGGCTGCAGTGGCTGATGGCTTGATGTCTACAATATCTCTTATTTACTAATATGATAGCCAACATCTTTCCTTCACAGAATGAATGAGAATATGGTACTGCTTCACAGAAATTTGTTGATCCCTTTTCATTGAAATCCATTTTCATTGAAATCCATTAGCTTATGGAGTTAATTCTTTTTTAAAGCATCTGTAAGTTAGAACAAGGATGATGATTTCATTTATGGAGAGAAACACATAATTCTGTTTCCAGAAAATGCTGTACAAAATTAATGCATTTATCTAAAATGGCAACCAGCACTCTATGATATTCTATTGACTTTTTTACAGGGTTTGTTATATTTGAGAATTTCTTTTCTCCTTCTGAACTTCTCAGCTTTTTACCACTCTAGATCTTCTGTGACAGAAACCTATCTGAGTTCATATATGAGCTTGATGCATACAAATTACCATGACTAAGTCAACCTTGTCAGCAAGTTATTCTAAAAAGCAAGCAAAAATTTTTTTTTTTTGCTTATATTAATCTCTTGTTAAAAAACAGTTGATGGTTTCTTATGGAGAAACCTTTCCTATAAGTCAAACTACACTCTTGGTATCCAAGATCTCCTACAATTAATCTTCAACTAATTTTCCAAGCCTTCCCCCATCAAACTTCATTAAACCCTCTGGTCATCTTGATTTCTCAAAAAAATATACATATCAGATCATAATTTTGGGACACTGTTATATATAGTAAACTAAAATTTTCTAATCTTTTTCATAGTGTACCTTTTTTTTTAAAAATTCCATTTACTGTTACTTCTAGTCTTAAGTCAGTGTAAGCCAAAAATATTCAAACTAAAAGTCATCCTCATGGATTTGCTCAGTTTTATAAATAACTGCTAATAAATAATTTAAGTCATAAAACAAAATGTTATAAAGCCAGTAGAAAATGAAATGTGGAAGAATATTAAATAACCACAAAAGACATATATAAAATAAATTGATAATAACAAGGAGCAAGTTTTCAATTATGATATACTGTGTAATTCTATATTTGTATAAAATATTCATAAACACAGTTGTCTATAATAAAGTTATAGTTATATAATAAGAAAAAATAATTAATGGAAGCATTCCTGATAGAGTAACTTTCATAACACATTTAGAGAAAAATCTTATAAATATAATCAGATTTCTTGGGAGGATGCTTATGTTCTATGACTGTCACTAACCTATTAATAAAATAATTATTAAATATCAACTCTGTTCTTAGTATTGAATGAAATGCAAGGAGTATGTAGGTGGTTCATGAAGATATAGAACCTCTTGTTAATAGAAACTTAGTAACAGACTACTAATCTTTTTTTTCTTTACTAAAAATTAGCATTCATTTTCCATATTTTTAAAATATGCTTCTTTTTAGCTGTAACAATAGAATAAATTTTAATGACAAGATTTAAGCTACAAAATAACAAAAAATATTTAGTATGTTTAAATGAAATGGAAATGAACAAATGTTAGTTATTCTGTTTCTCAAGTTACTTGATACACTCAGTGGAAAAAAAGATGAAGAATAAACAGTGATAAATATTTCTGATCATATCCAATTTCTCAAAACTTAACAGGATATTTTGTACAAATACTGGAAATACAAAGCAATCTTGTGGAAAAAATGAAGACTTTTGCTTTGATAATTCATTTCTGTTATGAAAATAAGCTAGATACTCAAGTGCTCTTGCCTACTATTAATAATATTGGCATACTTACTAGAAAGATTGAATGTAAGTTAAAGCATTTGATATCCTTATTACCTGCCCCAGATACTGGAATCAAATCCACACTCAACAACAGAGAATCTAAGTTCAGAGTCTTCATCGTAATTAGAAAATACATGGCCTGCTTGCCAAAAACCAAAGAGCCTCTGACTATGTTGTGTGGTTTAATAAGTGTTTAATCCCAGGTCTTAAAACCAAAGAGCTTCAAATTCCCTTCATTAGTATAAACTTATTGTGACCTGCAATCTTAGTTTTCTTATTTATATATTCTTAGATCTTGAATAATACTTGTCATATAGCACTAAGATGACATGTGTTTTTAGAAATTCTCCTATGGTGTTTTTATTTTGCATGTGCATTTCAAGTAGATTTAGTCATTATTACCTAGTAGTCTTGAGACAAGTTTACTTTCCCTAGCCAAGGGCACTAGAAAAGAGGATAGCTATTTGTTCTTGAAGGTTAGAAAAGGAAAGATCAACATTAGGAAAATTTTCAAGAGGTTAAATATTAAAAATGAAAAATTTTAGAGCAAAGCAAGAGAGAGGGAGTGAGAATGAAGTGAGTAGTCCTGATACAGCAGGAAGACACTGGATTCCTATACTGAAGATGAAGAGTAAAGGATAAAAAGATATATAAAATTATGATATGATCTGAATTGTGTTCACCTTGAATTCATAAGGAGAAGGCAATGGCAACCCACTCCAGTACTCTTTCCTGGAAAATCCCATGGATGGAGGAGTCTGGTAGGCTGCAGTCCATGGGGTCGCTAAGAGTCAGACACGACTGAGCGACTTCACGTTCACTTTTCACTTTCATGCATTGGAGAAGGAAATGGCAACCCACTCCAGTATTCTTGCCTGGAGAATCCCAGGGACGGGGGAGCCTGGTGGGCTGCCGTCTCTGGGGTCGCACAGAGTCGGACACGACTGAAGCGACTTAGCAGTAGCGGTGAATTCATATGTTGAAACCCTAACATGCAATGTGACTGTATTTAGAGCTAGTGCCCTCATGGAAGTCATTATAGTTAAATGAACTCCTAAAGGTATGATTTGATAGGATTAGTTTTATTTTTTTAATATAAATTTATTTTAATTGGAGGTTAATTACTTTACAGTATTGATTTGGTTTTGCCATACATCAACATGAATCCCCCACAAGTATACATGTGTTCCCCATCCTGAACCCCCCTCTCTCCTCCCTCCCCGTACCATCCCTCTGGGTCGTCTCAGCACACCAGCCGCAAGCATCCAGTATCATGCCTCAAACCTGGACTGGCAATTCGTTTCATATATGATATTATACATGTTTCAATGCCATTCTCCCAAATCATCCCACTCTCTCCCTCTCCCACAGAGTCCAAAAGACTGTTCTATACATCTGTATCTCTTTTGCTGTCTCGCATACAGGGTTATCATTACCATCTTTGAAGAGATCCCAGCGACTCTCTATCTCTTCAACATATGAGGACACAGTAAGAATCCATTCATCTGGAAACCTGCAAGAAGCTTCTCACCGGAACCCAAACATGCTGGCATACAAATCTTAGACTTATAGTCCCCAGAAAATAAATTCTGATATTTAAACCACACTTTTATGGTACCTTGTGATGTAAGCTGGAGATGACTAAGACAAAATGTAAATAAAGCCAGATATTTAAAATTAGGCAAATTATACAAATTTGATTATTAATCTAAATGCCTTTCATTAAAGGGATACAGTTAGGGAAATGTAGTGAAGATGATAAAGTAAGAAGATCCTGAAATCACCTTCTCCCATGGATACATCAAAATTACAACTACTTACACAGCAACTATCTATGAGAAAAAAATAAATACCAGTGAAAAATATTTTTGCAACTAAAGGCAGAAAGATGGGTAGGAGGGGCAGGGTGATAATGTAGTCAGAACCTGCAGTGTGTCAGTCACCTACAAATTGAGAAAACTTCACAATTGTAGAGTTCCTCCCTATCAGCATGAGACTTGAGCCCCACATTGAGTTCCCCAGCTTGGGAGACCTACACCTGAAAGATAGGGCAGTAGATCATGTGGCTTTGATAATCAGAAAGGCTTATATTTAGAGAGCTATAGGAAATAGACACTCTGTCTTAAAGAATGTGCACAAAATCTCACAAACTCACAGTTCCAGCACAGAGGCAGTAGTTTGAAAAGAACTAGGAGGAGAAAGGGATAATAGAGGATGAGATGGCTGATAGCATCACTGACTCAAACAATGATATGACTTTGAGAAAACAGAGATGGGAAGGACACGGAAATCCTGGTGTGCTACAGTTCATGGGGTCACAAAGAGTCAGACACGTCTTGGCAACTGAACAACAGCTGAAAAACAACAAGGTCACATACACTTGCTGATCTTGGAGAGCCTCATGGAGAGTCAGGAAGCAACTGTGACTCTATCTGAGGATGGAATTGCTGGTGGTAGACATTATTTGGAGCTCACTCAACCACTCTATTGCGACTCTGGCTAGTGCCACCTTTTTCACTCATTTTATTGAGAGATAATCAGCATAAAACCCTATAAAGTACACAGAATAATGATTTGACTTACATCATAAAATGATTATTGCAATAAATTTAGTGATCATTCATTTCATAGATACAAAATAAAATAAAAAACATGTTTTTCTTTATTGATGATAAACTCAGGATTTTACTCTCTTGACTCAGATATCACAAACAGGAGTATGTATTATATTATGTTTTATGTTTAGTACCCTTCTTATGAATGGAAGTTTGTAACTCTTGACCATTTTCATCCAATTCTCCCTCTCCCCAGTCCTTGTCTCTGATCTCTTTTTCTGTGAGTTTTTTTTTTTTTGTGTGAAGTAAAGTTGACATGCAACATTATGTTAGCTTTTGGTACACAAAAGCAGTTCAGTATTTCTATACATTATAGAATGATCAAGATAAATCTAGTTATCATCTATCAACATACAAACATGTTATAACTGAACTTATTATTATTGACTATTTTCTCCCCACTGTATATTTCATACCCCTGACTCATTTACTTTGTAACTAGAAAGTTTATAACTCTTAATATTCCTCACTTATGTAACTCATCTGCCCACCCAATGTTTTCAGACAGTCAGCTATTTGTTTTCTGTAACTGTGGTTCTGTTTTTGTCTTGTTGTTCATTTAATTTGCTTTTCAAATTCTACATATAAATGAAATCACATGATACTGGTCTTGCCCTTGGCCTGGTTTGTGGCAAGGAAATGAAGGACATTGCATAATAAACAAAGGATCAAACAGGAAGGTACAACAATTGTGAAAATATATAAAGTCAACATAAAAGCACATAAATACATAAAGCCCAAATATTATTAGACGTAAATGGAGAGATTTACAATAACACAACAATAGTAGGGGACTTTAACACCCCACTTACACCAGTGTGTAGACCATTCTGATAAAAAAAAGAATGAGGAAATACTGGACGTAAGTGATACCTTAGTCCAAATGGACTTTATATATGTTAAATATATATGAAATAAATAATAAATTAAACATAAGTAAAATATAAATATATAAAATAAATAAATAGTAATAAAATAAATAACTATATTTCATCTATGAAATAAAATATAAAACTTTATATTTTAAATTTTTTATGTATATAGATAAATATTTTATATATAGAGAACTAGATACTTTATATATAGATAAATATTTTATATATATAGAACATTTTGTTAAAAAAAGCAGAATACACATCCTTTAAAAGTAAAGCTGGCTTAAAACTCAACATTCAAAAAACTAAAATTATGGTATCCTGTCCCATCACTTCATGGCAAATAGATGGAGAGACAATGGAAAGAGTGATAGACTTTATTTTCTCAAGCTCCAATATCACTGCAGATAGTTCTGCAGCCACGAAATGAAAAGATGCTTGCTCTGTGGAAGAAAAGCTATGTCAAACCCAGACAGTGCATTAAAAAGCAGAGACATTACTTTGCCTACAAAGGTTCATATAGTCAAAGCTATGGTTATTCCCAGTAGTCATGGATGGATGGGAGATTTGGACCATAAAGAAGGCTGAGCACCAAATAACTGATGCTTTCAAATTGTGATATTGGAGAAGACTCTTAAGAATCCCTTGGACTGCAAGGAGATCAAACCAGTCTATCCTAAAGGAAATCAATCCTGAATATTAATATGATATGATATTAATATAATATGATATGATATTAATATGATATGATATGGAAGGACTGATGCTGAAGCTCCAATAGTTTGGCTACCTGATGTGAAGAGCTAACTCATTGGAAAAGACCCTGATGCTGGGAAAGATTGAAGGCAGGAGGAGAAGGGGACACTAGAGGATGAGATGGTTGAAAGGCATCACTGATTCAATGGACATGAGTTTGAGCAAGCTCCAGGAGATAGTGAAGGACAGGGAAGTCTGGCATACTGCAGTCCATGGGGTTGTAAAGAGTTAGACATGACTGAGTGACTGAAAAACAAAACAACAACAGAATATTATCCAGGATAGCTGTCATGCTAAGCTGCAAAATAAGTCTCAATACATTTAATATTGAAATTATATAAAATGTCATTTTCAACCACAAGTATATAAGACAAGGATCCACACTCTTACTGTTTTTGTTCAAGATATTATTACAAGTTACACCCACAGTATTTAAGAAAGAAATAAGAATTAAAATAAATCCAAACTGGAAAGGAAGAAGTAAACTTTTCACTATATGTACTATTCAGTTCAGTTCAGTTCAGTCACTCAGTTATGTCCAACTCTTTGCAACTCCATGAATCGAAGCATGCCAGGCCGCCCTGTCCATCACCAACTCCTGGAGTTCACTGAAACTCAGGTGCATCGAGTCAGTGATGCCAGCCAGCCATCTCATCCTCTGTCGTCCCCTTCTCCTCCTGGCCCCCATCCCTTCCAGCATCAAGGTCTTTTCCAATGAGTCAACTCTTCACATGAGGTGGTCAAAGTATTGAAGTTTCAGCCTCATCATCAGTCCTTCCAGTGAACACCCAGGACTGATCCCCTTTAGGATGGATGGGTTGGATCTCCTTAGTACACATATTTCCTCAAAAAGGAGAAAATAGAACACATATAGATCAGATCAGATCAGATCAGTCGCTCAGTCGTGTCTGACTCTTTGCGACCCCATGAATCGCAGCACGCCAGGCCTCCCTGTCCATCACCAACTCCCAGAGTTCACTCAGACTCACGTCCATCGAGTCAGTGATGCCATCCAGCCATCTCATCCTCTGTCATCCCCTTCTCCTCTTGCCCCCAATCCCTCCCAGCATCAGAGTCTTTTCCAATGAGTCAACTCTTCGCATGAGGTGGCCAAAGTACTGGAGTTTCAGCTATAGCACCATTCCTTCCAAAGAAATCCCAGGGCTGATCTCCTTCAGAATGGACTGGTTGGATCTCCTTGCAGTCCAAGGGAATCTCAAGAGTCTTCTCCAACACCACACTTCAAAAGCATCAATTCTTTGGCGCTCAGCCTTCTTCACAGTCCAACTCTCACATCCATACATGACCACAGGAAAAACCATAGCCTTGACTAGACCAACCTTTGTTGGCGAAGTAATATCTCTGCTTTTGAATATGCTATCTAGGTTGGTCATACCTTTCCTTCCAAGGAGTAAGCGTCTTTTAATTTCATGGCTGCAGTCACCATCTGCAGTGATTTTGGAGCCCAGAAAAATAAAGTCTGACACTGTTTCCACTGTTTCCCCATCTATTTCCCATGAAGTGATGGGACCAGATGCCATGATCTTCATTTTCTGAATGTTGAGCTTTAAGCCAACTTTTTCACTCTCCTCTTTCACTTTCATCAAGAGGCTTTTGAGTTCCTCCTCACTTTCTGCCATAAGGGTGGTGTCATCTGCATATCTGAGGTTATTGATATTTCACCAGGAAATCTTGATTCCAGTTTGTGTTTCTTCCAGTCCAGCATTTCTCATGATGTACTCTGCATATAAGTTAAATAAACAGTGTGACAATATATAGCCTTGACGAACTCCTTTTCCTATTTGGAACCAGTCTGTTGTTCCATGTCCAGTTCTAACTGTTGCTTCCTGACCTGCATACAAATTTCTCAAGAGGCAGATCAGGTGGTCTGTTATTCCCATATCTTGAAGAATTTTCCACAGTTTATTGTGCTCCACACAGTCAAAGGCTTTGGCATAGTCAATAAAGCAGAAATAGGTGCTTTTCTGGAACTCTCTTGCTTTTTCCATGATCCAGCAGATGTTGGCAATTTGATCTGGGTTCTAAAAAGCAAAATAAGTGATCAAATATAGAGTGATTTAGAGACACAGGGAACAAACTGGTGATTGTCAGAGGAGAAGTTAGTAGGAAGAGGAAATAAAAAGGTGAGAATGATTAAGAGACAAAATTCTAGTTACAAAAGTAATGAGCCAAGAGTGGGAAATATGCAATGTGGGAAATATAATCTATAAATATGTACTACCTTTATACGATGGGATTTGCAACTAGATATATCTTAGTGATCATTTGAAATGTATCAAAATATCAATTTAGTATATTGTTAAGAGGACTTGACATAGTGTTGTATGTCAATTATTCTTTAAAAACAAACATTCACAGAACAAGACATCAGATTTGTGGTTACCAGCTATGATGTATGAGTGGGGGGGTAATTGAATGAAGGTCCTCAAAAGGCACAAGCTTTCAACTGTAATATAAGTAAGTACTAGGGATGGAATGTGCAACATGACATATATAATTAACCCTACTGTGTGTTATACATGAAAGTTGTTAAGACAATGAATCTTAAGTGTTCTCAGCAATTAGGGTTAGGGGCTGAGAAAACAAATTTTCCATTTCTTTAATTTTTAAACCTTTCTGAGATGAATGCTCACTAGATTTATTGTGATAATCATTTCATGATGTATGTAAGTCAAATCATTTTGCTGTACACCTTATTCACTGCTACATGACAATTATACTTCAATAAACTTGGAAGAAAAATATTTTAAAAATAAAATATACAGAAATAAGCATACATATATCTATTATAGGTAATACGGAAGTGCATGTGCATATATAAGAACATTGTACAATTATCAAAATATATCTACACCTTGAAAGTCTTGAACTAGTAAGAAAAGCATAATTACTAGTTATTGTATTCAGCAAATTTTGAAGGAAAAATACTAAATGTGCATATTCTTATGCATGTGATTGTTTTAATATATTTTATATACACATCAAAGATTCTTAGTGTTATGAATATCTCACTGTTATGTATGACTACATGTGTGTCCTTGGTTTAGTAGAAACTAAAAAAAAAAATCTTTTTAAAAAATTTTGTACTTTACAGTATTTGAATTATTTACAAAATTATATATATTCAAGAATATTTTTATATGAAACAAATTTTCTAGGTTCAGGGTCAGCATTTCAGATTTCATGTTTTAGCTCTGTCTGTTATATATATATATGTTTAGCTCAGACACCAACTGTGAGATTTTAGGCAAGATTCTGCTTCTACTGAAATATTTATTACAATTCTTTCTTTAAGATTTTTGTCCAGGGATAATATATGTAGAAAGTGCCTTGTGCATAGTTCTACAAATAACAAGGCAGTAATCCAGAAATGCTCATTTTTTTAAACACAAAATCAGGAAACAAGGAAAAAGAAGAACAATCCCTTTATCTTGAATATTTTTGCTTATAGCTCTTGTGGGAATTAGTTTCATCCCAAAAAGCAAATTTTAAGAAAAGAAAATTAACAACCAGTGCTAAAGCTATAATTTCACTTGCTACCCACTCTCATGTTATTTGTGGAATTCCATTGTATAAAGATTAGCAAGGGAGAATATAAATAAGTAGAGCATGTGATTTTATAGAGATCTTAAAAATGATAAATACCTGTGGATCTCAAGCCTACCTGACTTAATTCAAGATTTGTCTGATTCTTGCATAGATCTGAGTGGACCAAGGATACTGCCAGATTACTGAGACTCTTCCTTCCTGTTCTGTCTCTGTTAGAGCACTATTGACTTGCATTTCCAAACTTAGAAGGGGTCTCCACCAGTAGAAATTAAGAAAGTAATTTCAGCAATAAACAAACAAAACTAAGCGATTGGAAACTCTTAAAGAAAGATAAATCATAATGACTGCAATAAGGACTCATGTTGTACTAAACAATTCCAGATTTTTATCATTGTCAATTCAAAGATGTCACTAGATATAATAAGATCACAAAACACAAAGATATTCAAATCATGATAACTGATGAGCAAGAAATCCAGTTTATTACTAGATCTCTCTCCTCAAACATTCTGAAGAGCCTCTGAGGATGTTTATATCATCTCCTTAAACAGCTTATCTTGCTGTGCCAGGAAAACAGAAATCCAGTTGTGATTACTTCTGCCCAACTTTGTAAATACTGGCCTCTGGAAAGCCCACTGGCTGGGTTACAGCCACAACATTCATGGTGCCATTAATAACATGGAAGTCAGGTTTGACTGTGGGACCTGAATTAGAAAACTTCTGCTGGCTACAGCTGTGGCAGTCCCCTGGTACACTGCTTTCACAAACAGTAATTCAGGTTTCTTTTTGATTGACTAAGACCCAAGTGACTTCTACTCAACCAAGGTGTGGATAAACCATCAGTGTTGAGCCTGTCTGTGAAGAAACAGAGGAAAAGGTTCAGGACCACAGAGAGACCAAGTAGCAGGGAATAGCTCTTAGAATCTACACACAGCCATTTTCCCAAAGGCAGAGCAATTGAGAGCAGGGGCATCAGGCATAATTGGCAATAATAAGAACACTTGGACAGCATGCCCAAAATCTATTGTCTTCCCAGACCTCAGTTAAGGTATAATAATTTTCTCACATCCAAAATGTCAGAAAGAATTTATCTCACTTCTTGCTATTGGATCTAGAACTCAAATGCATGTTTTAAATCAGAACTAGGTGTTAACTGTGCCTAGAATCCTTGCTTTTCCATACAACTGATGAAAATCACTGCCATTACTGCACCTGCAAACACCATTGCCGGAAAAGGAAGGAAAGCATTATAGGGACCCAATGGTTCTCTTGCTGACTCTGTATAAACTGAAGCCACCTTCAGCACCAAACTTACCTTAACAGGAACCTAGGGAAGAAAGAGCCTCTCTCTTTCAATCTCAAATCTTTCTCTCTCTCTCTTTTTTTTTTTTTTTCTTTTTTTCCTTTTTTGCCTCAGGATAAACTATCACCAGATTGATTCACAGCAGGAGTTTACATTCATTTTAAAGAAAAAACTCTACCTCACACCTCAGGGATAATTTTTCACACAGAGACTCAATAGGTCATTGTTAAAATATCAATAGATTTATTAAAATGGTTAAGAGCCAGATTCTTTGGTCTGTAGCTCAGCTCTTTATTTATTAGCTCTGTGACCTTAAGCAAGTTATTTGCCTTCTCTGGGTCTTAGTACCTTAATCTGAGAAGAAACAGGATTTTTTTTTTAACAGTGTAGCACAGGGCAGCTGTGAAGTTAGAAAAAAAAATAATAATGATGCGTTACGTATGTGAAAAACAGTGATCACATATAGTAAATGTTCTACAAATAATTTTCTTACTTGGGCATAGGTTTGTTTGTAATAGTGGCTACCATAAGCATATGGCCCCAGAAGGGATGACAAAAAAAAAGGAGAGTAGACAAGTTATACGGGAAAAAAAGGAGAAAAGTCTTGCCACTATTCCCAAGACAATCTGTGTCTAAAGCTGGCACCTCTGGGTCATGAAAAGCATTTTTCCCCAAAACACTGCTTGCAATTCTCCATCCTTTCAAGAACAATGGTAAATTGTGGCATTTTAAAACTAAAATTGTTAAACAATAAAAGTTAAAAAGTTGTATCTGATGTGTGTTTTGTTTTGTTTATTGGCTGATAGTTATTGCAGGCTTTTTGAGAAAACTAATAGAGACAGAAATGCATTTGGTTACTCAAGTCTTGCTAAAGGGCTGTTCTGCCCACTAAAAATCTCCAAAAATAACCCTCCAGCAGAAGACTTTCAGAGACTTTTACCTTTTCTTTGTATAAGGCAACTCTTTCCAATTATTCTTTTGCACTGTCATTTATAAACAGTGAATATCTATGAAGGAAGAGCTTTTCAGCAAAGGGAAGCAGTGACATTCAACCCTTAGTTGTCACATTCTATTATTTGACTCCGTTATTTGAGACAGTCATGAAAATGCCATGATTTAAATTGTGAGAGTTGATGATGGTATTTCAGTAGGTTTCAGGAAAACTTTATGGGTACTTCTATTTAAAGTTTTAATTGTATAATAAAATGTTTTATCTTTATTTTACAAAATGTAAGATGATTGAGTGTATAGAAGAATTAAAAGTCATCTGCAATCCTAAAACCAGAGGCAATCACTTTAAAAATGTGTGCCTATATGTGAGGGAGAACTAATATGTACAATGCAACCCAATTAGATACAGATAGAATACATTGTATTTATAATATAAATGGGAAAATAGGAATTGAGATCAAGCTAAAAAAGCATTATTTTACTTATTAAACTATTCCTCTATTGCTAAAAGTTAGGTTGTTTCTATTGTTTTTAACTCCCAATTAATGCTGTGAAGACCTTTCTAGAACATAAAAGTTTGAATCTTGAATATTTTCTTAGAATTTATTCTTTGAAGTAAAAATATGGAAAAGGGAGCCAAATTTTCCTCTAAAAAGTTTGAACCAATTTTCATTTCCACCATGGTATATAAGAAAACCTGTTGAAACTGGAGCCTATTATACAGAGTGAAGTAAGCCAGAAAGAAAAACACCAATACAGTATACTAACGCATATATATGGAATTTAGAAAGATGGTAACGATAACCCTGTATACGAGACAGCAAAAGAGACACTGATGTATAGATCAGTCTTATGGACTCTGTGGGAGAGGGAGAGGGTGGGGAGATTTGGGAGAATGGCATTGAAACATGTATAATATTATGTATGAAACGAGTATCCAGTCCAGGTTCGATGCACGATACTGGATGCTTGGGGCTGGTGCACTGGGACGACCCAGAGGGAGGGTATGGGGAGGGAGGAGGGAAGAGGGTTCAGGATGGGGAACACAGGTATACCTGTGGCGGATTCATTTCGATATTTGGCAAAACTAATACAATATTGTAAAGTTTAAAAATAAAATTAAATTAAAAAAAAAAAAAAAAAGAAAACCTGATTGTATCAGTTACTAATTTCAGGGTTAGGTAATTATAAAGAGAAATATGTTATACACTTATTATTTTTAAAAATTATTGGTGAAGCTGAACTTTTTTTCTGTTTTATTTTACTCTTTTTCAACTTTGGATTGCCACTATACTTAACATTTGGGAGATTCAACAAACTTTTGAGAAAAATGTAGGTTCAAAAATATTTCTATTAATTATTTCTCTATCGGATTTGTTGTATGACTTTTGAATTATCAGCTTTAAAAGATTAGGTAAAACACTATTCAAATTATTTCTTTTTTTTATTCTAATGACTTTTTTATCTTTTTTTTATTTTATTTTATAACTTTGCAATATTGTATTGGTTTTGCCATATATCAAAATGATTCCGCCACAGGCATACATGTGTTCCCCATCCTGAACCCTCCTCCCTCCTCCCTCCCCATATCATCCCTCTGGGTCGTCGCAGTGCACCAGCCCCAGGCATCCAGTATCGTGCATCGAATCTGGACTGGCGACTTGTTTCATACATGATATTATACATGTTTCAATGCCATTCTCCCAAATCATCCCACCCTCTCCCTCTCCCACAGAGTCCAAAAGACTGTTCTATACATCTGTGTCTCTTTTGCTGTCTCGTATACAGGGTTATTGGAGAAGGCAATGGCAACCCACTCCAGTACTTTTGCCTGGAAAATCCCATGGGCGGAGGAGCCTGGTAGGCTACAGTCCCCTGGGGTCGCTAAGAGTCCGACACAACTGAGCGACTTCACTTTCACTTTTCACTCTAATACATTGGAGAAAGAAATGGCGACCCACTCCAATGTTCTTGCCTGGAGAATCCCAGGGACAGAGAAGCCTGGTGGGCTGCTGTCTATGGGGTCACACAGGGTCCGATACGACTGAAGCGACTTAGCAGCAGCAGCAGCAGCATACAGGGTCATTGTTACCATTTTTTTAAATTTCATATATATGCGTTAGTATACTGTATTGGTGTTTTTCTTTCTGGTTTACTTCACTCTGTATAATAGGCTCCAGTTTCACTTATATTTTTACAGTATTTGTATTATTTTTTTATTTAATTTTTTTAACTTCTTTTAAACCTCTGGAATATTTGCAACATGTATTGTAAGCAAATACTCTAATCTAAAAGTTTCCCAAATATCCACTCTATCCCACACCATTTTAAGACTCATTCATTATGGTCAAATGGCAATCATTTTCAAGGTGGAATATTCTGTTCCATTTACCTGTTAATTTTTATGCAAACTAACATTTTGCATTATTCTATTTTGTATTATAATTTAACATTTTGTCAGGAAATACTATTTCTTTACTTTTTCAAAGTATTTTTATTCTCACTGACAATGTTAATAGCCATTAGTTCTCTGCTGCCTCTACTACAATGTTTCCTGGTTATGACAGAGTTGAGAATTATTTTCTCAAGTTCCAATAAAAATACTTCTGGAGAAGTAATATATATTTTGCTACATCTGTGAAATAATTTTGGAAGATTTACAATTCTTACATTTTGTGTGTTGTATTTAATTTATTAAAATGTGATTTTCACTTGGTAGAGCATATATTTATTGAGTGCCTATTGTATGTCAGATACTGCTTAAATTTTAAGTATATAAATAGAAGTGACAAACAGACTAAAATCCCTGCCATTATGTGGTTTATATTCTAAACAGAACAGAGAGAGAATGAAAAAACAAACACTGAGAACAAAAAATTAAAAATAATATCATATATTTATCAAACCTATGGAAGAGAACAAAGCAGGGTAGGAGGGCAGGAAGCATGTGTATTTTTGTGTGTGTGTGTGTGTGCGTGCTGCACAATCAAGAAAGATCCCAGTGAGAAAGTGATGTTTTAGTAGGGGCCTGAAGCAGGGAAAGTCACAAGTCAGTCAAGTATTTTCAGGAAGGCCATTCAAGCTAGAAGAAACAGTCACTTCAAAACATTTGTAAGAACCATAATGTATGTTCAAGTTAGTTTTCTATAGATTGTCTTCAGTCCTTTCTTGCAATGTTGCTTTAATGAATTTTATATTTTATATTGCTAAAAATTAATGTATTGCATAATTAGTATCATTACTATTATACCATGTGAGTTAATGTCATTTATAGAACAGAAATAGGTTTTTTTTTTCCTATTTTCCATTTAAATGTTGGTGTATTAAAATTTACTGGTATTAAAACATCATTTCTCATAAACTTATATGACATGTAACTATCAGTAAAAACAGTGGTCCTGCTTGGCTCTCCTTATCTATTCAATACTAATGAAGAACTACAGAAGTAGAAACTTACTAATGTTATCTATTACTTTTTGTGGTTGCATCCACATTTTGCCATAATAGGCTTTTAGTGCTATTAATTGAACTTTTAGCTTTAGTTTCTTACTCACCTTGTCCAATCATCACCCTCATACATACTAACAGTTCATTCTATATAGTTATATTGTGATTTTTATTAAATCAATATTCTGAGATTAGGTTTTAACTAAGTAACTATTGTTCAGATTTGTACAGGGTAGTAATAGTGTTTAAATTTACTTTCTTGACTGACACTTGCTTTTCTTAACCTATCATCTCATTTATTTATTTTTTATTCTATATACTCATCATGATTCCTTCTCTTCAGTGCTTCAACACACCTTTAAAGTTCTTAGTATTATGAACACACTGGGAAGTCTATCAGCTTCATTTTATTTTGCTTTGTTTCATTTTGTTTTCCTGGGTGAAATCTCTCTAGTACCCTCTATCGTCCTGCTTCAACTTGACTGGTGGATCTTGAGATCACCAGGCAGTTAAATCTCTGGTCCAGGATCTCCCTTTGCCTTCATCCTAGGGTTCACTCTGTCTCTTCCTGTGTTGGATCTTTTATACCCTTGAGTCTAGTCTTTCTTGCTTAATTCTGACCAGAGGAGTTTACCTTCCAAAAGACAAGGTAACAGCAAACTATGGTCCTACAGGCCAAAGCTGATCTACTCTTTGTTGTTGGACAACTCAGAAGTTAAAACAAGGGTGCCCCACTCTCACTGTCTGCAGATGACATGGTACTATACATAGAAAACTGTAAAGATACTATCACAAAATTACTATAGCTTATCAATGAATTTTATAAAGTTTCAAGATACAAAATAAAAACACAGAAATCCCTTGCATCCCCACACATTAACAATGAAAAATCAGAATGAAAGTTAAGGAAAAAATCCCATTAATCATTTCAATAATAAAAATAACAAAACGCCTAAAATAAACCTACCTAACAAGACAAAAGACAGAAAATTTTCTGTATGAAGAAAAAGATGACACTGATGAAAGAAATCAAATATGACACAAACAGATGGAGAGGTATATCATGCTCTTGGAGAATGTTCTTAAAGAATCAATATTATGAATATCAATATTATGAAATACTACCCAAAACAATCCATAGATTCAGTTCAATACCTATCAAATTACCAATGACAATTTTCACAGAACTAAAACAAAACAAACAAACAAAAAACACAATTTGTATGGAAATACAAAAGGCCCCAAATAGACATACCAATCTTGAGAAGAAAAGCAGAGCAGGAGGACTCAACCTTCCTGACTTCACACTATACTACAAAGCTACAGTCATCAGTACAGAATAGTACAGACACAAAAACAGAAATATAAGCAAATGGAATAAGATAGAAAGCCCAAGATAAACCCATACACCTATGAGCACCCTCTCTTTGACAAAGGAAGCCAGAAAAAACAGTGGAGAAAAGACAGCCTCTTCAATAAGTCATGCTGGGAAAAATGACAGCTACATATAAAAGAATAAAATGTGAAAGCTTCTTAACATCATTCATAAAAATAAACTCAAAATGAATTTAAGACTTAAATGTAAGGCCAGAAACTGTAAAGCTTTCGGAGGAATACACAAGCAAAAGAGTCTTTGACATAAATCACAGTAAGATCCCCTGTGACCCACCTCAGAGAGTAGTGGAAATAAAAGCAAAAATACACAAATGGGACCTAATTAAACTTTTTCACAGCAAAGGAAACCATAAACAAAATAAAAAGAAAACCCTCAGAATGGGAGAAAATAATTGCAAATGAAGTAACTGACAAAATATTAAACCCTAAAATATACAAATAGTTTATACAGCTCAATATCAGGAAAAAATAAATGGCCAAATCAAAAAGACCTAAATAGACACATCTCCAATGAAAACATAGAGGCCAATAAATACATAAAAAGACGGTCACCATTGCTCATTATTAGAGAAATTCAAATCAAAATTATAATGAGGTATCACATCACACTAGCAGAATGGCGATCATCAAAAAATCTACAAAGCATAAATGCTGGAGAGTGTGTGGAGAAAAGGGAACCCTCATGCAGTGTTGATAGAAATGTAAATTGATACAGCCTCTATGGAAAACAGTATGGAGATTCCTTAAAAACTAAGAATAAAACTACCATATGACCCAGCAATCCCATTCCTGGGCATATATCCTAATAAAAACATAATTCAAAAGACACAGGCACCCCAATGTTCATTACAGCACTATTTAAAATAGCCAGGATATAGAAGCAACTCAGATGTTTATTGACAGATGAATTAATAAAAAAGTCAGTACATATATGCAGTGGAATATTACTTAAACATGAAAAAGAATGAATGTGAGTCAGTTGTAGTGAGGTGATCTTAGAGCCTGACATTATACAGAGTGAAGTAAGTCAGAAAGAGAAAAACAAATATCATACAATAATAATATATATACATATATACAGATATAGAATCTATAGAAATAGTACCAATGAACCTGTTTCTAGGGAAAAAATGGGGTCACAGACATAGGGAATTGACTTTTGTAACAGCAAGGTGAGGAGAGGGTGGGATGAATTGAGGAAGCAACATTGACACATATACACACTATCATGTGTGGAATAGATAACTAGTGGGAAGCTGCTGCATAACACAGGGATCTCAGCCAGGTACTCTGTGATGATCTAGATGTGGGGGATGGGGAGAGGAGGGCTCAAAAGGGAGGTTCATGTTGCTGTGCAGCAGAAACCAGCATAACAGTGTAAAGCAATTATCCTCCAATTAAAAACAAATGGTTTTCATAGCATGCAGGGAGCTGGTTGCTACTGGGGGCTCAGGCAGCTGCCTGAGCACCTTCCCAGATTTGTTCTGTGACCACACATCCCCTGAGTGTCTCTGAAACAAGATGTAAACAGGGCCCTGTGTGCCTCTATGGTGTCTGCAGAACTGATCTCTTGGCTCAAGAGCCACCTTGTTACCTTTCCCACTCTAAACATTTCCAGTAACACTGCTTCAGTGCCAGGAGATGAGGCAGTAGGGACTTGAGATTGGCTTTTGGCTCTGCATCTGTTTTATTTCCGGTGCCTCTCCCCTTCTCCTCACCTCAGTTCCTGCATTTGTCTAACTGCTCCAGGACAGACATATAGGTATCCCTTCACTATTGGGAATTGCTCCCTACTTGAGTCATATTTCCATTCCTAGTTTGTGTTTTCCTTTGCTCTGGGAGAGGAAATATTTTCCTTTAAAACAGGGGTGACAGGATTTGGTATATTTCAATCAGGAGGTTGTGCATATCCCTGGGGTCTATCACAGGAGCTTTGGATTGGGAGGGCAGCATGGGCCCCTGAAGTCATCCCCAGATGGTTCTGATTCAGGTGGTCCCAAAATGATCACTTGAAATTCTCTGCTTCTGAAAGCAGGAGTAAATAAATTGAAATAAGAGCCCTGTTTCAGGGTGTCCAGTGGAAAAAACAAGGAATCAGAAATGCCCAACACCTGAGAGGTGAGTGGAGGCTTCCTTTGCACTATAGGATCTAGAAGACTGTTTGATGCTTTAAAACATAAAAATGAATAAAAATATATAACTTATATGTAACACTAGTTTTTAAAAATCTTTTTAAATGATTCTGCTCAAAAAATGATTTTTGCATTTTTAAATGATTGAGAAAAAAGAATAATATATTATGGCATAGTATATGACATTTTATGAAATTCCAGTTTCCTTATTTATAAATAAAGCTAATGGGAACATAGTCACACTCATTCATGTATTGTCTATAATTGTTTTCACACTGTCAAGGCAGATATGAGTGGCTGCAACATAGACGTTAGGGTCCACAGAGTCTAATATATTTATTATCTTAATCTTTATAGGAAAACGCTGTTTACCACTGCAACAGAGTATAGGTAGGGCATGAGATGGGATCATTTTGAAAGCTTTGTAAGTGAAAAAGTCCTTACTCTACCCTTAGATCTAACTTACCATTTGCCTAACTGTGTATCTTTAGTTTGGAAATAACAGTTCCTTAAATTTTCCTCAAATTTTAATCAACAGGGTAATGAAAGTGTTACCTCTTGTACTCAACGGTCAGAGCTATTACTGAAAGGTCGAATAAAATGTGTTTCATTTTTGGTTTTTGTTTTTGTTTTTTTGTCCCTTTGTGCATTGTTATTACATTTTCTTAAACAGCTCTGAAAATTCAAAATAGTGTGTCTTACTGTGGAACTTCTTAATTGACATAGATCTCAGTTTTTTGTTGTTTTGTTTTTCAATCTGTTGACTGCAGCCATGAAATTAAAAGACATGTGCTCCTTGGAAGAAAAGTTATGACCAACCCAGACAGCATATTAAAAAGCAGAGACACAACTTTGCCAACAAAGAACAATCTAGTCAAAGCTATGGTTTTTCCAGTAGTCATGTATGGATGTGAGAGTTGGACTGTAAAGAAAGCTGAGGGCCAAAGAAATGATGTTTTTGAACTGTGGTGATGGAGAAGACTCTTGAGAGTCCCTTGGACTGCAAGAAGATCCAACCAGTCCACCCTAAAGGAAATCAGTCCTGAATATTCATTGGAAGGACTGATGTTGAAGCTGAAACTCCAATACTTTGGCTGCTGGATGCAAGAACTGACTTATTTGAAAAGACCTTGATGCTGGGAAAGATTAAAGGCAGGAGGGATGGGGATGACTAAGGATGAGATGTTTGGATGGCATCACCGATTCAATGGACATGAGTTTGAGTAAACTTCGGGAGTTGGTGATGGACTGAGAGGCCTGGCGTGCTACAGTCCATGGGGTCACAAAGAGCTACAGACATGACTGAGCTACGGAACTCAACTCAACATTTACTTAGTTCCTGCTATAATTATTTTCATTTAGAAATTGGGCCTTCTGGGCTGAACTTTTCCTATCTCCTGTTTTATAATTTATCTCTATTACCCATTCCTTTATCTTCCTGTTTCCCTATGATATTGGATCAACTTTATTTCCAGTTTTTCATTCCTTATATACACATACTTATAGATAACACACACATATATATGTAAAACATATGTATGCTGCTGCTGCTAAGTCGCTTCAGTAGTGTCCGACTCTGTGCAACCCCATAGACGGCAGCCCACCAGGCTCCCCTGTCCCTGGGATTCTCCAGGCAAGAACACTGGAGTGGGTTGCCATTTCCTTCTCCAATGCATGAAAGTGAAAAGTGAAAATGAAGTCGCTCAGTCGTGTCCGACTCCTAGAGACCCCATGGACTGCAGCCTACCAGGCTCCTCCGTCCATGGGATTTTCCAGGCAAGAGTACTGGAGTGGGGTGCCATTGCCTTTTCCAAAACATATGTATAGTATATATAATATACTTATTCAGTTTATATTATATATTAATATTCAGTGTCATTAGTTTCAATGAATACTGTGTTTTTTTATATCATTCTTTTTGCTTTTTATGGCTTTACTCTTTTACCCTCTAAAGATGCTAGTTATATATTTTCAAATTTTTGTCCACTTACTTTTTGACTCTTTTTCTCTTTTCATTGATATCACTGTATATATTATAATACAGATTTTTAAAATATACTGTTATGTTTAATGTTATGCATATTTTAATTAGTATTTTCTAATTAAGTAACAGTTTTCTATTACTGTATAACAAGGTACTCAAAACATAGTGACAAAATATATCTATTCATTATCTCATTTTTTGTGGGTCAGAATTCCAGGAACAGAATAGCCCGATGCCTCTGGTTCTGAGTTTCTCAGCAGGGTGCAAACAAGGTGTTAGCATCATCTTTGGTCGCCTGCAGAGAAGAGACATCCTATCACTTCTGCTATATTCTTTCCATTAGAAGTTAGTCACTAATTTGCTAATCCAGCCAACCTTCAAGAGGAGGGGTTAAACAAGAACATAAATGCCAGGAGATGACAATCATTGAGGACCGTCTTAGACACCATTGCCAGAGAAAGTATAGTTTAAGCTATATTTTTCTGTGTGATTCCAATCTTTATCAAATTTTGATATGATTATGCTTTGCAGAAATGAATGTTGAAGCTCTCTCTTTTTTTGTTTGCCAGGGAAAAAATTTTGCTTCCTGATAATATTTTGCTGAAATGTTACTACTATAGATGGTTTTTCTCTATTTTCCCCAATTATTCAATGATTGTTTGCTTAATCAAATTATGTACTGTTTTTGAGTCAGCATTTACCCCCAACCCAGGATGCTACCTGCCTTACCAAGATTTTAAAATTTATTTACATGTATTAACTAGTACATATGATTATTTAAAATGTTTGATATTGTTGTTCAATCCCTGTCATGCCCTACCCTTTGTAACCCCATGGACTGCAGCACTCCAGGCTCCCCCATCCTCCATTATTTCCTGGAGTTTCCTTATATTCAAGTGTATTGAGTCAGTGGTGCTATTGAATCATCTCATCCTCTACTGCCACCTTCTCTTTTCACCTTCACTCTTTCCCAGCATCAGGGTCTTTTCCAATGAGTCAGCTCTTTGCATCAGGTGCCCAAAGTATTGGAGCTTCAACTTCATCATGAGCCCTTCCAATGAATACTCAAGGTTGATTTCCTTTAGGATTGACTGGTTTGATCTCCTTCCTGTCCAAGAGCCTCTTCCAGCACCATAATTCAAAAGCATCAATACTTTGAAAGTGTTTAATCTTCATTATGGTCCAACACTTACATCCATACAGGACTACTGGAAAAACCATAGCTTTGACTATATGAACCTTTGTTGGTAAAGTGATGTCTCTGCTTTTTAATATGCTGTCTAGGTTTATCATAGCTTTCTTTCCAAGAAGCAAGTGTCTTTCAATTCAATGGCTGCAGTCAATGTCCACAGTGATTTTGGAGCCCAAGAAAATAAAATTGGTCACTGTTTTCACTTTTTCCCCTTCTGTTTGCCATGAAGAGATGGGACTGGATGCTATGATTTTACTTTTTAAATGTTGAGTTTCATTTTTTGTTTGTTTGTTTGTTTTCAACAATTTTATTTTTATTTTTTTAATTTAATTTTATTTTATTTTTAAACTTTACAATATTGTATTAGTTTCACTCTCCTCTTTTACCTTAATCAAGAAGCTGTTTAGTTCTTCTTCACTTTCTGCCAGAAGAGTGGTATCATCTGGTTATCTGAGGTTGTTGATATTTCTCCTGGCAATCATCCAGCCTAGCATTTCTGTACATAAATTAAATAAACAGCATGGCAATATACTCCTTTTCCAATTTCAAAGTAGTCAGTTGTTCCTTGTAAGGTTCTAACTGCTGCTTCTTGTCCTGCATGTAAGTTTCTCTGGAGATAGGTGAGGTGGTCTGGTAGCCCTACCATTTTAAGAATTTCCCACAGTTTGTTGTGATGTACACAGTCAAAGGCTTTCATTTAGCCAATGAAACAGAAGTAGATGTTTTTCTGGAATTCCCTTTCTTTTTCCATGATTCAGTGATTTTTGGCAATTTGCTCTGATTCTTCTGTCTTTTCTAAACTCAGCTTGTATATCTGGAAGTTCTTGCTTTATTACTGCATAAGCCTAGCCTGAAGGATTTGGGACATAAACTATTTCTCCCAGAAATATGCCCCCAATTCCGAGATAAGTGATTTAACATAATTCTATGGCCCTGCACTATCCAAGATTGCTCTTTATTTTGCTTTTCATTCATTTGAAAATTACTTTTACACATTGTTAAGCTCTGGTTTATTTTTAAACTTTTATCGAGTTATGATTAACAAATAAAATTTTAAGATATGTAAAGTATATGTCCTGATAGTTTGATATACATATGCATTGTGAAGGAAATCCCACCCCCCCTTAAGTTAATTAATACACCCATCACTTCACATTTATCTTTTTGTGGGGGGAGAGGTGAGAACATTTAAGGTCTACTGTCTTGGCAAATTTCAATTATACAGTACAGTGTTATCAACTCTAGTCACAAAGTTATATATTAGATCCTCAGACCTTATTCATCTTGTAGGTGAACGTTGGAAAAGTGATATAAAACTCTCAAGTCAGCTCTGCAGATGGAGAACATGTTAAACAAGGTCTTGTAAGACCAAAAAACCTTATCTCCTGAGAGTAGTAGATACTGACCTCTTAGCCTTCATGGGAGATTTTTTGGATAAAGAGACAAAGAACACAGACTATGGAATGCCACCTTGACTATCAAAAGGAACTAAAAGAGCTGGCCTAGCAGGAAGTCCTGGTTGAAATGTTTCCAGAAACATCAGGTGAAAACTTAATTTCTGAAGGCAACACAGCAAGTTTTCCCCTGTAGTAAGTCTTAAAGTTAGCTACTTAAGCAGCTTTATCTTCTCCATTTGCCAGTAGACTCCTTTTTTTTTTCTCTAACATCCCAATCCTTATTGTGCATGCAAATAAACCTTTGCATTATAAAATATGTATGTATATGCAATCATTAAAATATATGTGACACATGAAAAAACATTATATGTGAATGTCCTCAGGGTATTATGCTCAATCAAATAAGTCAGACATAGAAAGACAAGTACTATATGATATAACTTCTACATGAAATCTTAAAAAAAGAATTCAAATTGATAGAAACAGAGAATAGAAGACAATTCAGTTACTAGGGACTTGGCCAGGACAAGGCAGGAAATATGGATAGGTTGGTGAAGAGTTACAAATATTTTTATATATTTTAATTTTTATTATTTTGTTTGTAAATTATATAATATTTCAAAAAAATTAAGATTATATTATTTTAAAACCACACTTACAATTTTATTTTTTATAACTTAAAATGGCTCCCTAGCATCAGTACTCTATATTCTTCTTTTGCAAAGCAATTTCCCAATTTTTGAGTTCTTGATATTAATTTGTGGAAAAGGCAATAGCAACCCACTCCAGTACTCTTGCCTGGCAAATCCCATGGATGGAGGAGCATGGTAGGCTGCAGTCCATGGGGTCGCTAGGAGTCGGACACGACTGAGGGACTTCACTTTTACTTTTCACTTTCATGCATTGGAGAAGGAAATGGCAACCCACTCCAGTGTTCTTGCCTGGAGAATCCCAGGGACGGGGGAGCCTGGTGGGCTGCCGTCTATGGGGTTGCACCAAGTCGGACATGACTAAAGCAACTTAGCACCACCAGCAGCAGCAGCAATGTTAATTTGTACTATGGGGAACTGATATATGTATTCAAACATCTTTGTTTCAGGATGATAATCTTGTGATATGGTTTTTATACTTATATTTCAGATAATATCAATATGTAACTGTCAAATATTAATCAAAATTAGCACAAATATAAAATTTTATTTTTTTAAATTTTATTTTATTTTTAAACTTTACATAATTGCATTAGTTTTGCCAAATATCAAAATGAATCCGCCACAGGTATACATGTGTTCCCCATCCTGAACCCTCCTCCCTCCTCCCTCTCCGTACCATCCCTCCGGGTCGTCCCAGTGCACCAGCCCCAAGCATCCAGTATCGTGCATCGAACCTGGACTGGCAACTCGTTTCATACATGGTATTTTACATGTTTCAATGCCATTCTCCCAAATCTTCCCACCCTCTCCTTCTCCCACGGAGTCCATAAGACTGTTTTAAAATCAAATATTTTTTCTTCAAAAGTAAATATGCTTTACTTTTGCATATTTTTTTGTTTTTAGTGTTCCATGAAGTATTCCAGAGAAGATTTTAAGCTAAATTGAAGTTTAATCCTTTGTAAATACATTGTTTTATTTTTAGCTGAATGTAGGACTCATCCTTTATGCTTATAATTAAAACTTTTACATAGTGGGCTAGGGTAAGAATCCATTGATTCCTGATTCACAGTAGAATTGTTCAAATAGAGGGTCTATGGTTTTGTTTAATTTTCAGAAAGTTTTCTTTACTTAAATATATTGGGTATTGATTGTTTATCTTTGGGTTCCTGGAACTATTAAATTCTATTGCTGGTCTCTAATCGCCCATAATTATCAGCTTCTCCCTTACAATTTTAATCTCTTTCTTCCTTCCTTTGTAGTATAAATTTCTCTCTCAAATTTGTCTTTTACAATGATATGGTAATCCAATAGATTAATTTTATCTTTGCTGCCTCTATTAGAGATTTTTATTGTTAAAATATTTGTTTTTAGATATATGTTTTAGATATATTTTTAGATATCTCTATATAAACTCACATTTATTATAGTCCTTTCTGGTAGTATCTTATTTCTTTTCACAAGAAATATATATTTTAAAACATCTAAATAATTTTTTTAAGAATCACATGTACTTATTATACCATTTGCAGAGCTATAGTTTTCCTTTGAGTTTTTAGTATGGTGTTGTCTTTAATTGGAAGAGTTTTTTATATGCCATATATCAATTTTTATTGTCAATCATTCTCAGATGAGGAGAGTTATATCCAGGCATAGTCTTTGCCAACCAAAAGGATATAGAGATGCCCTTATGCAACATATTGCCCATAAAGTTGCTGTTAATTTCCAGACATAAACAACGTAAGTTTTAAATCACAGACCATTGTGAGTAGGCTTTTGAAATCTGTGGATGACTGGTTCCTTTCATCTCAGGTGTGAATCCTTCCTTTGTCCAATGTATCCTGTCCATTAGTTGTTTAGTAGCCATCTTGGTTGTCAGATCAACTGTTCTGGTATCTCAGTGCTGTGTTCAGGTCACCCTTACTTTACTTAATAATGGTCCCAAAGCACAAGAATTGTGATGCTTGCAATTTGAATCTGTCAAAGAGAAGCCCTTAGGCACTCGTTTAGATGAAAATGTGAGAGCTCTTGACTTAATAAGAAAAGAAAAAGCTTTTTGCTGATGTGGCTAAGATCTACAATAAAAAAAGATCTTCTATTCATGAAATTACATATAAGTAAAAAAGAAAATCATGCTAGTTTTACTGTCACATCTCAAACTACAAAAGTTACTACCACAGTAACTTTTGCATGCCTAGAGCTTCTTTATGATGAAAAGGACACTAAATTTGTTCAATGAGATTTTGAGAGAGACCATATTCATGTAAGTTTTATTAGAGTATATTGTTATAGCCATTCTATTTTTATTATCAGTTGTTGTTAATCTCTTACTGTGCCCAATTTTAAGTTAAACTTTATCATACTTATGTCTGTACAAGAAAAAGCACAGTGTTTACAGATTTGGCATACTATTCAGGGATTCAGGCAAACTCTGAGGGATCTTGGAAGGCATGTTTCATAGATAAAGGAGAGCTGTGTGTGCATGCTAAATTACTTCAGTCTTAACCAATTCTGTGTGACCCTATGGACTGCAGCCTATCAGGCTTCTCTGTCCTTGGGATTCTCCAGGCAAAAATACTGGAGCACGTTGCTGTGCCCCGCTTCTGTTATGTCTAATCCTTTTCTTGGTCTATGTTTTATGACTGCTTTCAAATTTGTGCAATGCTAAAATAAATTTTATGTTATGGCAATGAGTTGTCGGCTAGTCTTAGTTTCCAATTTGAGTTTGTTTTTTTTTTTGGTTTGTTTGTTTGTTTGTTTTTTGGTTTGTTTGTTTGTTTCTATGTCTTGATAACTATTTAGCATGAAGAGACAAAGTTGAAGAGCTAAATAGACACTATTTTAAACTGAAATTTTAAGTTTAAATTGAAATATCTCTACCATAGTTCATGGAATACATTGATATATTTCTGATGGTGTTCATTTGGCTCCAATATTGATTTTTTTCATGAAGAATAAAGTCTATATTAGTGCTATTGCCTGTATTTTATACATACTCATCCAGATTGTAATTTAGAGGGTGACATTATTTCTTCATAGTGTAGCAACTTCACCATTTTTGGTTCCACTAGAAATAGTAAAATGAATACATCTAAATAGAAAATTATTTGTTTTTTCATATCACATTATCATTTTGTATTCTCAATCCTCAATTCTCAATTGTTAAAATCTTCAAATTTTAACAATTAATTAGCACACCATATTTACTTGTGAAGAAGAAAAATTTCTTTCAAATGGCACCATTTATTTTGAAGAACAAAAAATAACAGATAAAATATGCAAATGATAATGTCAGTTTAGGATTCTGTTTTTGAAATTTTGTAAAGTTCAAGATGAATTTATAAAATATAATCTTACAAGAATTGTCTCAATTTATCATTCAAACATTTAGCACAATTTTAAGATATTATTATTATTATGAGTATTATTTCAAATTTCGTGCTCACATTAGTCAAGAAATTGAAGTCATGTAAGTGTATTTTAAACCACATACACAATCTTTTACATTTATAGTTTCCTGATAATATGCTTTAAAATAAAATATGTTTTAAGGAAATTATAAAACAACTGATCAAGGAAAAAGAAAAAGCTTAGTTATTTGGGCATATAAACTTATTGACACAATGTGTAGTTCTACTCTTAAAGTGTACCTATGACTGCAAGGTTTCTGGCAGTAACTTTATACAGTTGAGGAAACTGCCCTGATTTGCATTAACGTTCAATAGCTTCCCTCAGGTGAATACCTGCAGACAATCATCTGTGCATGCCTGTCTATAGGCAGAGGAAAGCCTTAGAACAGCAGCTCTGTAAAAGCAATTATTCCCTTGACTGTTACAGAACGGGCATTAGAGGATACAGAAAAAAAAAAAAAATATATATATATATATATATATATAAGCTCTCATTTATATAGTTGTTTTCAATCCAAGATTTTGGTGAAGTTGTCTTTGATTTTAAATATGATTTAAAAGACAAGTCAGTCAATAGATTGCTTTGCTGTAGGTTGAAAATCACACATATGTATGTATTAGTCATCCAGTTGTGGTTGACTCTTTGCTATCCCATGGGCTGTAACCTGCTAAGCTACCCTGTCCATGGGATTCTCCAAACAAGAATACTGGAGTGGGTTGCCATTCCCTTCTCCAGGGCATCTTCTTGCTGCAATGCAGGCATATTCTTTACCATCTGAGCCACCAGGGAAGCCCTTGAGGATAATACTTATTGGTATATATGACTTATTCAGTTCTAATAAACCAATCTCCATTGATTAAGCACTCAGCATGATTAAGCACTCAGCATGAGCACTATGATTGGTACAATATGAATTTTTAAAAATAAGTTTAAGAGGAATAGGTTTGAGGTTAGAAAGAATTGCAATAGAATCCTGTCTTTGCCTTTTGTCTGCATTCCTTTTTTTGAGTTAAATAATCTCCTTAAAAGTTAGAAATTTTAGTATAAAAAAGAGAAATAATGCCTAATTCCTTGAGTGGTTATGACTATGAAATTTTATAATCTGTTTTAAGATCTCAGCTCAGTAGCTCCATAATAACTCTAGAAAAAGGACTGAGTAAATGTAAGTCATTACTATTATCATACTACCAAAAATCTCTTAGCATTAAGTGTGAAGACAGTTACATGGGTGTTACTTTTCTGTCTACCTGAGAAGTGCTTAACATATTTAAAAGGAAAAACCCCAAGAAGTATATCTCAAAACTTCCTTAGTAAAGATTAAAATAGTTTACAAATGTGGACTAAAATTAAAAAGTGATTTATAAATATATTATTGTATATTTATATGAGAAATACCTTTATGTAGATGGTAGTTTGGTGGTTTTGAAACATTTATGAAAAAGTATTAAAAAAAATAATTAATTGAATGAAACAGGTAGCTGTTTATCAATTTAACTAACAGATGAGTCATTTTCTTTCTGGGAGAGAAATATTAAAATATAACAGCAATATTCACTCATGATATAAACTGGAAAGGAGTCAGTGATGAGGAAAGAATCATAATTATTAAGAATAATGAAATGGGCAGAAAAGTATCACCAAAAACTTACATCTCCCAGAAAGATTCAACTAGGCAAAAGCAATGCTAATAGCTAAGCAAAGTATTTATCCAGAAAGGAACTCAAAGAAATCATGTATTGATAACTTAAATGCTAGAAAACCAGTAAAACTCATAATGAAAAGGATAGTATATGCTGCTTATATGTTAGAGCCTTTAAATTTTGTCTTCAATGTTATTTCCTCAAAAATTTAATATCTACATATATGTAATCAGGATTATGCATAAAATTATTCCATTAACAGGAATAAAATATTTTTAGATTTGTAGTACTCCTAGTGAAGAGCAAAAATAATGAGCCTAATCAAATATTTCTACTTGTCAAAAGATTCCTATTAAGACAGACATGCTTGCTTGAGAGTAGTCTAACCAGCCAGAGGTTAGGTGATTTACAAAACCATTTTTATTAGTCACACAAGTAAAATTTAATATCTTTAGAATACAATATAAATAGTTAATACTGGTGAGATTTTAGGAAATTAATAATTAATATTTCTTTCATTCTCAGTTTAGAACTAAGTGAAAAGTAAGACATATAGGAAATCCACAAACAGGGATCAATATGACAACTTTTAACTGATAAATAGATTTGGAAGTGTGGCTTTAGATTAATTGATCAAGTATTGATAATGGTTTGATAACAAAAACATATTTTACAGAAAACTTTTACCCATTTTTCTACTCCAACTGCTAATTATCTTTTAATAACTCAATTAATTCAAGAAACCTAGACCAGTATGAAACAGTCTTTGAGAGCTATATAGCCAAAGATAGCCATATTTCTAAAAATTCATCTCAGTTGTTATCAACAGAGATCAAGAAAAGAACCTTTCAGAGTCTGAAGTCAGATGTAACAGAGAACAAGGGAGTATTTCTTGAGAGTAGGATTAGGGATTAATGAAAGCACCTACTGTATCTCCAAATCAAAGCCTGGTGTAATGTTTCCCCAGTGGGATTTAAAAATTGCTATACCTTTACTGCAACAATTTTAGCATGGAATCTTTAATGTAAGTATACTCAAATACTCAACTGTATCCATAAATCCAACTCAATAATGTATTCAGAGTGTATTGCTTTGAGCAATGCAACTTACTGTTGTGTTTTATAAAAAAAAAAATTGTTGCCTAAATAAGCATAAAGCAACTAAATTAAAAAAAAAAATCACTATGGCTCGATGACCATGAAGTCTTTTTTTTTAATTTTTAGTTGAAGAATAATTGCTTTACAATATTGTGTTGCTTTCTGCCATACAGCAACATGAATCAGCCATAGGCATACATTTGTCCTCTCCCTCTTGAACCTCTCTTCCATGCCCCACCTCATCCCTGCCTTCTACGTTGGAGCACCATATTTGAGCTTCCTGCATCATAGAGCAAATTCCTACCTGCTATCTATTTCATCTATGGTAATTATATATTTCAATGCTACTCTCTATTCATTCTCTCTCTTTTTCCCATTAGTATCCACAAGTCTGTTCTCTATATCTGTGTCTCCCTGCTAACCTGCAAATAGGTTCATCAGTACTATCTTTCTAGATTTCATATATGTGCTTTAGTATATGATAATTGTCTTTCTTTTTCTGATTTATTTCACTCTGTATAATAAGATTCAGGTTTATCCACCTCAGTAAAACTGACTCAAATGCATTCCTATTTATGGCTGAGTAATATTCCATTGTATATATGTACCATGACTTTATCCATTCCATCTGTCATTGAACATCTAGCTTGCTTCCATGACCTGCTGCTGCTGCCAAGTTGCGTCAGTCGTGTCCGACTCTGTGCGACCCCATAGATGGCGGCCCGCCAGGCTCCGCCATCCCTGGGATTCTCCAGGCAAGAACACTAGAGTGGGTTGCCACCTAGCTATTGTAAATAGTGCTGCAATGAATACTGGGGAAGATGGGTCTTTTTCAAATATGGTTTCTTAATGGTATATACCCAGTAGTGGGATTGTTGGGTAATATGGTAGTTTTATACCTAGATTTTTAAAAATAAGGAATATCAATAGTGTTCTCCTGATTAGCTATATCAATTTGCATTCCTATGAACAAAACAAGAGGGTTCACTTTTCTCCACACCTTCTCCAGCATTTAATGTTTGTAGATGATGGCCATTCTGATTTGACCAGTGTGAAGTGATACCTTTTTTTTTTTTTTTTAATTTCTCTAGTAATGAGTGAAGTTGAGCATCTTTTCATGTGTTTATTCAGAGAAGGCAATGGCAACCCACTCCAGTACTGTTGCCTTTATTAGCCATCTGAATGACTTCTTTGGAGAAAGATCTGTGTAGGTGTTCTGCTCAGTTGTTACATTTGCTATTATTTTCTTCCATTTTGAGGTTGGTCTTTTCATCTTATTTATAACTCCCTTTGCTGTGGAAAAAAAAGTAAGTTTAATTAGATCTCACTAGTTTATTTTTGTTTTTATTTCCATTACTCTAGAAGGTGAGTCATAAAGGATCTTGCTGTGATTTCTGGCAAGGAGTGTACAGCCTATATTTTCCTGTAAGAACTTTATGGTTTCTGGCCTTCCTTTTAAATCTTTAATTCATTTTGAGTTTGTGTGTGTGTGTGTGTGTCTGTGGTGTGTGTCTGTGTGAGTATGTATGGTGTTAGGAGGTGTTCTATCAATATCAATAGCCTCAGATATGCAGATGACACCACCCTTATGGCAGAAAGCAAAGAAGCACTAAAGAGCCTCTTGATGAAAGTGAAAAAGGAGAGTGAAAAAGTTGGCTTAAAACTCAACGTCCAGAAAACTAATATCATGACATTGGGTCCCATCACTTCATGGGAAATAGATGGGGAAAGAGTGGCAGACTTTATTTTGGGGGGCTCCAAAATCACTGCAGATGGTGACTGCAGCCTTGAAACTAAAAGATGCTTACTCCTTGGAAGGAAAGCTTTGACCAATCTAGACAGCATATTAAAAAGCAGAGACATTACTTTGCTAAAAAAGGTCCATCTAATCAAGGCTATAGTTTTTCCAGTAGTCATGTATGGATGTGAGAGTTGGACTATAACAAAAACTGAGCACTGAAGAATTGATGCTTTTGAACTGTGGTGTTGGAGAAAACTCTTGAGAGACCCTTGGACTGCAAGGAGATTCAACCAGTCCATCCTAAAGGAAATCAGTCTTGATGCTGAAATCAGGACTGATGCTGAAACTGAAACTCCAATACTATGGCCACCTGATGCGAAGAACTGACTCATTTGAAAAGACCTTGATGCTGGGAAAGATTGAAGGCTGAGGAGAAGGGGACTACAGAGGATGAGATGGTTGGATGGCATCACCAACTCAATGGATATGAATTTGAGTAAACTCCGAGAGTTGGTGATGTACAGGGAGGCCTGGCATGCTGCAATCCATGGGTTCATAAAGAGTCGGACATGACTGAGCGACTGAACTGAGTTGAACTGAAGGAGGTGTCTGGTTTCATTCTTTTGCATGTAGCTGTCCAGTTTTCCCAGTGCCACTTATCAAAAAGGCTGTCTTTTCTCCATTGTGTATTCTTGCTTCCTTTATCAAAGACAAGGTGCTCATAGGTGTGTGAGTTATCTCTGTACTTTCTATCTTGCTCTGTTGGCCTATATTTTGTACCAGTACAATACTGTCTTGATAACTGTAGCTTTGTAGTATAGTCTAAAGTCAGGAAAGTTGATTCCTCCAGCTCCGTTTTTCTTCCTCAAGATTGCTTTGGTTGTTCAGAATCATTTGTATTTCCAAACATATTATGATTTTTTTTTTACTCTAGTTCTGTGAAAATATCATTGATAGTTTGACAGGAATTGGATTGAATCTGTAGATTGCTTTGGATAGTATACTCATTTTCACATTATTATTTTTTCGTATCCAAGAACATGGTATATCTTTCCATCTGTTTGTATCATCTTTGATTTTCTTCACCAATGTCTTATAATTTTCTGCACATAGGTCTTTTATCTCTTTAGATAGGTTTATTTGTAGGGATTTTATTCTTTTTTTTTTTTTTTTTGCAATGATGAGTGGAATTGTTTCCTTAATTTCTCTTTCTGATAATTCATTGTTAACATATAGGAATGCAAGTGATTTCTGTATATGAATTTTATGTCCTATAGCTTTAATATATTTGGTGATTAACTCTACTAATTTTCTGATGGCATCTTTAGGGTTTTCAATGCATAAATTTATGTCATATGCAAACAGTGAGAGCTTTACTTCTTTTTCAATATGTATTCCTCTTAATTATTTTTCTTCTCTGATTGCTGTGGCTAGGACTTCCAAACCTATGTTGAATATTAATGGACACTCTTGTCTTGTTCCTGATTTAGAAGAAATTGTTTAAAGTTTTCATTGTTGACATAAACATTTTCTGTGAGTTTGTCATATATGGCCTTTATTATGTTTCTTCTATGCCTGCGCTTCTGGAGCATTTTTACCATAAATGGGTGTTAAAATTTGTCAAAAGCTTTCTCTGCATCTATTGAGGTGATTATAATGTTTTAATCTTTTAGTTTGTTAATATGATGTATCATACTGATTGTTTTGCATGTATGGAGGAATCTTTGCATTGCTGAGATAAGCCAACTTGATCATGATGTATGATTATTTTAATGTATTGTTAGATTCTATTTGCTAGAACTTTGTTGAGGATTTTTATATCTATTTTCATCAATGATATTGGCCTGTGATTTTATCGTGACATTTTTGTCTGATTTTGGTATCAGGGTGTTTGTGGTCTCACAGAATGTGGAGGTTTTCCTTCCTCTGCAATTTTCTGGAAGAGATTGAGCAGAATAAGTGTCAGTGCTTCTTTAAGCCATGGTAGAATTCGCCTGTGAAGCCATCTGGTCCTGGGCTTTTGTTTGCTGGAAAAAATTTTTTATTGCAGATTTGATTTCTGTGCTTGTGATTGATCTGTTCATATTTTCTGTTACTTCCTGGTTCAGTTTTGAAAAATTATACTTTGCTAAGATTTTTGTCCATTTCTTTAAATCTGTCCATTTTACTGGCATATAGTTGCTTTTAGTAGTCTCTTATGAACCTTTGCATTTCTGCATTGTCTGTTGTATCTTCTCCTTTTTCATTTATTGATTTGAGTCACAGTTTTCTTCTTGATGAGTCCGAAAAATTGTCATTTTTTTAAATCTTATCAAAGGATCAGCTTTTAGTTTTTTTGGTCTTCACTGTTGCCTCCTTCATTTCTTTTTCACTTATATCTGTTCTGATCTTTAAGGCCAGGAGTATTTTGACTTCCCTTTTTCAGTAGAAGTGTTAACTGCAATTATTTCACCCTTGTTTTACCACTGAGTACTTGGTGAAGCTAGGAAAAGTATAAATAACCTCAGATGCGCAGTTGACACCACCCTTATGGCAGAAAACAAAGAGGAACTAAAGAGCCTCTTGATGAAATTGAAAGAGGAGAGTGAAAAAGCTGGCTTAAAACTAAGCATTCAAAAAACTGATATCATAGCATCCAGTCCCATCACTTCATGGCAAATAGATGGGAAAACAACGGGAACAGTGAAAGACTTTATTTTCGTGGGCTCCGAAGTCACTGCAGGTGGTGACTGTAGCCATGAAATTAAAAGACACTTGCTCCTAGGAAGAAAAATTATTAACAACCTAGACAGCATATTAAAAAACAGAGACATTACTTTGCTGACAAATGCCCATATAGTCAAATATATGTTTTTCCCAGTAGTCATGCTTGGATGTGAGAGTTGGACTATAAAGAAGTCTGAGCACTGAAGAATTGATGCTTTTGAACTGTGATATTGGAGAAGACTTTTGAGAGTTCCTGGGACTGCAAGGAGATCAATTCAGTGTCAATCCTAAAGGAAATCAGTCCTGAATATTCATTGGAAGGATTGATGCTGAAGCTGAAGCTCCAATACTTTGGCCACCTGCTGTAAAGAGTTGATTCATTGGAAAAGACTCCGATGCTGGGAATGATTTAGGGCTGGAGGAGAAGGGGATAACAGAGTATGAGATGGTTGAATGGCATCACTGACTTGATGGACATGAGTTTGAGAAAACTCTGGGTGATGGTGATGGACAGGAAGTCCAGCATGCTGAAGTCCATGAAGTTGCAAAGAGTTGGACATGATTGAACAAGAAGTTGCTGAACTCAGGCTGATAACATACAGGAGTCACATCTGACTTGATATAAAGATTGCTATGTATCACCAGAGATTCTAGACTTTTGAGTTGGATGTAGTGATGGGTTGAAATTTTTGTGGAGATATGATGAATGTTTTCTTTAATGGTAATAAAATAAAGAGATATTTTATGATCAAAATTTTGGCAATTTTTAGCAAGTGGCTTATGGGTGAAAGTGACAAGTGTCATTTGGGGTTGAAATAATAAAAAGACCCCTCAGAATATTCCATATTTTCTTTTATTCTTGAAGTAATCCTGAAACACTCATGTTGAGATTGTGGAGACACAACAGAGAAATATAACATTGTTAAACTGCCAGTTACAAGGAGCTATCAAAGAATTTCTCAAACTACTTCATAACTTCCTTTAATGGAAAACAAACATTTATTATATTAAAATCATGAAATCTGGTGATTTAATTTTTCCTATTGTAGTTCTAATTTTTATCTTATGTCTATGTCATGTATATAGTGCCATAATTTACATGAAATTAAGCCTGCACATATAAAAATATAAACCAGTGGAAAACTCCTACAAGTTGAGTGACTCACTTTTCTTTGCAGAGTTGAGACATCAGGAGAGGTTTTCTTATAGAAGTCTTGCTCTTTCAGAACAAATGTCAGAGGGAAGGAAATTTTCCCATAAACAAGCCTGGAAGGAATATGTATTATATGTTAATTGGGACATTAACTTTACAAATATATGTACTACTTACTTATAAAACATTTTAAAACATGTAAGTGAAGTGTGATCCATTAATTTCAGACATAAATAAAAAGATGTTTCTATAATTATCCTCCAAATCATGCCACTTTTTAAAGGTCAAATGGAACTCAATTAATAATTATGCCAGAAAAACTAATGTTAACTAGGACTCTTCTGATAAAACTAGGTCATATGATTACCCTCTCTAAAAGCTTTTTCAAAGCTCTGGAAGTTACCTCCATTTTCCTTTCCTTTCTTCTTCCTCTTGAAAAACAAATTGAATTAAAACCAAATAAAAATCTTCCTTTCTTTCCTTGAAATGCAATTGATGAAAATATAGATTTTCATACCACTAATGGAGTTTAGACTTAAAAATGAAAATATTCTTGGGGACTGCACTGATTGGTGTATACATGCTCATAGTCGAAGGCAGTCACCAGTAGCATAAATTGGAGGGGGCTAAGAAACGAGGGTGTGAGGGTACTCAGAGTAAAACAAAGGGTAATAAGTAATGACTGCATGCCTCAAAGACAAATTTCACTTACTTCAGTCTTGCAAAGAGCCAGCAATGTCTGAATATATAGTTCTTAAAAGTGAATTATCATTAACCTTGAGAGAAATTTCATGGTGCATGTTATATTGTTCTCATTTTATTTCTAATTTCAGACTGAGGTCTACTGCCAAGTAACTTTTTTCTCCTTCAATAATTACCTGAAATACAAACTTCAACATGAAGTTTTCAGTGATTAAGTCATTTAAATAAATTAAATAGTCTTGAGCAATAATCAGTCAGAGCAGTTATCCATTTTAGATGAGTCATCTGAATAATAAATGCTTTAAAAAAATCCTCTTCAATCGCATTTAGCCTCAATTTTTTTCTATAATTGCCTTAATTTCTTAGCACAATTACTAAATGTCCACACACTTCTTTTACAATTTTACTACCCAATTCATTTTCTCTTGCTCATCAGCTTTGCAAATTAATAGTATGTTAAGTACATCAGGGTAGCTTACTTGAAAGGAATGTGAAAGTGAATTTTTGTAAATGACTAATAAATGTGCTTTAAAAGACATCCAGGAATCTTTAAGATTCTCATTCTAGAGTAAACCTGTATTTGTGTCCAAATTACATTTTTCTGTTGACATTGAAATTCATTAATGTCCACAAAGTTATTAAAAAAGATAAAAATAACTACTTATTCATTTAGTCCCCAAAATGAGGCAGGTGTTATACTAGGCATTTTATGTATATTGTCTTATGTTTATTCTAGAACTAAGGCTGTAAGCTATATTTATGTGTATTTTAATCTTTGGACCTTACACACAAATCAGGCATTTCCTACATAAATATAGTTTTATATGTTTTTTTTTTTTCAAAATTTCTAACTTTTGTAAAATTAGCAAGTTTTTAGAGGCACAGAGCTTGTCTTGTCTCTTCTACTTGTTCTGCACCACCTCTACCTCATTCAAGAATAATAATGGTATTACATTTCAGGAAATTCTCTTAACCACAAATGTTAAAATTTTAGGAAATTACTTTCTATGAAAAAATGAATAAAACATAATATAAAGTAACTGAGCTGACTCAAAATTAACAGTTGTTTTTGCCCGAATTTGGCAAAAACAATTGTGTGACTTCAGCTATTTATATGTCTCATGCTTGTATTACATCTGCCAATGCATGAGATAATTACTTAATTTTTCTTTCGCTCCATATGGAGTGAAAGAAACCTATAAGAAAACCTCTCTTGATTTCTAAGCTCTACAAAGAAAAACATGTTAATTACAAAATGAAGCACACATTTGTAAACAAAGAGCATAATTCTATGTCAGATACTAAAATTGACCAGCAATCATTTCATGCTTTAATTTCTTGCTAAAAACCACCCCAATTGTAACATTGTGAATAATTGTGGCTTATATCTTGACAGAGGGCAAGCCAGTCTTATCAAATCGGTTTTCTTTGACAGATCATTATTTTCCCAATTTTCCATTCCACTTGGATAGCTCTGGGACCCATCTCTGTCCAGTTACATGTTGTACTGTTGGAAAATAACCTTCATGCAATGGTAGCCTCCACAAACACTACAAGTATGCTATCCCAGGGGGCATGGTCCAGAAAGTTTACAAACCAAATTAAAATGATCCAATCACAGGGCTTATCAAAATTAAGTGAAATGCAAGGGAGAGAGGTGATATTGATTAACACATTTAGGATAGAAGGCAAGCAAGATGGAAGCACCTCATTTTCTGAATCCTGGGTATGCAGTGTTTATGCATCTTGTTTCTTTGTCTTATTAAATACCCTGCTGGTAGGTATGAGGACCAGAATGGAGACTCTTAACAACTGAGCCAAATGACAGTTGTCCTGAACCAAAGACATTTGCTCCACTAGAGAACTGCAAGAAAAAGTAGTAGCTGTTCAAAAATTCTGATGAGTAGTCATGGCATGTATTTGTGTCTCTTTAGCAGAGAACTCATAGGGCTAGAATGGGTGTTACTAGTAGGTGACCCAATCAGTTCAGTTCAGTTCAGTCACTCAGTTGTGTCTGACTCTTTGCGACCCATGATTTGCAGCACACCAGGCCTCCCTGTCGATCACCAATTCCCAAAGTTTGCCCAAACTCATGTCCATCGATTTGGTGATGCTATCCAGCCATCTCATCCTCTGTCGTTCCCTTCTCCTCCCCCAATCCCTCCTCCAATTCCTCCCAGCATCAGGGTCTTTTCTAATGAGTCAACACTTTGCATGAGGTGGCCAAAGTATTGGAGTGTCAGGTTTAGCATCAGTCCTTCCAGTGAACACGTAGGACTGACCTCCTTTAGGATGCACTGGTTGGATCTCCTTGCAGTCCAAGGGACTCTCAAGAGTCTTCCCCAACACCACAGTTCAAAAGCATCAGTTCTTTGGTGCTCAGCTTTCTTCACAGTCCAACTCTCATATCCATACATGACCACTGGAAAAACCATAGCCTTGATTAGATGGACTTTTGTTTGCAAAGTAATTTCTCTGCTTTTTAGTATGTTATCTAGGCTAGCCCAATAAGACCTTATAAATACTTAGTGCTGGAGTATTTTGAGACACTTATGTATATCTGACAAAATGTGGTCCACTGGAAAAGGGAATGGCAAACCACTTCAGTATTCTTGCCTTGAGAACCCCATGAACAGTATGAAAAGGCAAAATGATAGGATACTGAAAGAGGAACTCCCCGGGTCAGTAGGTGCCCAATATGCTACTGGAGATCAGTGGAGAAATAACTCCAGAAAGAATGAAGGGATGGAGCCAAAGCAAAAACAATACCCAGCTGTAGATGTGACTGGTGATGGAAGCAAGGTCTGATGCTGTAAAAAGCAATATTGCATAGGAACCTGGAATGTCAGGTCCATGAATCAAGGAAAATTGGAAGTGGTCAAACAAGAGATGGCAAGAGTGAATGTTGACATTCTAGGAATCAGCGAACTCAAATGGACTGGAATGGGTGAATTTAACTCAGATGACCATTATATCTACTACTGCGGGCAGGAATCCCTCAGAAGAAATGGAGTAGCCATCATGGTCAAAAAAAGAGACCATAAGGCAGTACTTGGATGCAATCTCAAAAACGACAGAATGATCTCTGTTCATTTCCAAGGCAAACCATTCAATATCACAGTAATCCAAGTCTATGCCCCAAGCAGTAATCCTGAAGAAGCTGAAGTTGAATGGTTCTATGAAGACCTACAAGACCTTTTACAACCAACACCCAAAAAAGATGTCCTTTTCATTATAGAGGACTGGAATGCAAAAGTAGGAAGTCAAGAAACAACTGGAGTAACAGGCAAATTTGACCTTGGAATATGGAATGAAGCAGGGCAAAGGCTAATAGAGTTTTGCCAGGAAAATGCACTGGTCATATAAAACACCTTTTTTCAACAACATAAGAGAAGACTTTACACATAGACATTACCAGATGGTCAACACCGAAATCAGATTGATTATGTTCTTTGCAGCCAAAGATGGAGAAGCTCTATACAGTCAACAAAAACAAGACCAGGAGCTGACTGTGAATCATATCATGAATTCCTTATTGCCAAATTCAGAATTAAATTGAAGAAAGTAGGGAAAACCACTAGACCATTCAGGTATGACCTAAATCAACTCCCTTATGATTATACAGTGGAAGTTAGAAATAGATTTAAAGGCCTAGATCTGATAGATAGAGTGCCTGATGAACTATGGACAGAGGTTCGTGACATTGTACAGGAGACAGGGATGAAGACCATCCCCATGGAAAAGAAATGCAAAAAAGCAAAATGACTGTCTGGGGAGGCCTTAGAAATAGCTGTGAAATGAAGAGAAGTGTAAAGCAAAGGAGAAAAGGAAAGATATAAGCATCTGAATGCAGAGTTCCAAAGAATAGCAAGAAGAGATAAGAAAGCCTTCCTCAGAGATCAATGCAAAGAAATAGAGGAAAACAACAGAATGGGAATGACTAAAGATCTCTTCAAGAAAATTAGAGATACCAAGGGGACATTTCATGCAAAGATGGACTCGATAAAGGGCAGAAATGGTATGGACCTAACATAAGCAGAAGATATTAAGAAGAGGTGGCAAGAATACACAGAAGAACTGTACAAAAAAGATCTTCACGACCCAGATAGTCACGATGGTGTGATCACTCATCTAAAGCCAGACATCCTGGAATGTGAAGTCAAGTGGGCCTCAGAAAGCATCACTATGAACAAAGCTAGTGGTGGTGATGGAATTCCAGTTGAGCTATTTCAAATCCTGAAAGATGATACTGTGAAAGTGCTGCACTCAATATGGCAGCAAATTTGGAAAACTCAGCAGTGGCCACAGGACTGGAAAAGGTCAGTTTTCATTCCAATCCCAAAGAAAGGCAATGCCAAAGAATGCTCAAACTACTGCACAATTACACTCATCTCACATGCTAGTAAGGTAATGCTCAAAATTCTCCAAGCCAGGCTTCAGCAATACGTGAACTGTGAACTTCCAGATGTTCAAGCTGGTTTTAGAAAAGGCAGAGGAACCAGAGATCAAATTGCCAACATCTGCTGGATCATCAAAAAAGGAAGACAGTTCCAGAAAAACATCTATTTCTGCTTTATTGACTATGTCAAAGCATTTGACTGTGTGGATCACAATAAACTGTTGGAAATTCTGAAAGAGATGGGAATACAAGACCACCTGACCTGCCTCTTGAGAAATCTGTACGCAGGTCAGGAAGCAACAGTTAGAACTGGACATGGAACAACAGACTGGTTCCAAATAGGAAAAGTAGTACATCAAGGCTGTATATTGTCACCCTGCTTATTTAACTTATATGCAGAGTACATCATGAGAAACTCTTGACTGGAAGAAACACAAGCTGGAATCAAGATTGCCGGAATAAATATCAATAACCTCAGTTATGCAGATGACATCACCCTTATGGCAGAAATTGAAGAGGAACTAAAAAGCCTCTTGATAAAGTGAAGATTGAAAGAGTTAGCTTAAAGCTCAACATTCAGAAAACTAAGATCATGGCATCCAGTCCCTTCACTTCATGGGAAATAGATGGGGAAACAGTGGAAACAGTGTCAGACTTCTTTTTTTTGGGGGGGGGGGGGCTCCAAAATCACTGTGGATGGTAACTGCAGCCATGAAATTAAAAGACGCTTACTCCTTGGAAGTAAAGTTATGACCAACTTAGATAGCATATTCAAAAGCAGAGACATTACTTTTCCAACAAAGGTCCATCTAGTCAAAACTAGGGTTTTTCCTGTGGTCATGTATGGATGTGAGAGTTGGACTGTGAAGAAGGCTGAGCACCAAAGAATTGATGCTTTTGAACTGTGGTGTTGGAGAAGACTCTTGAGAGCCCTTGGACCTCAAGGAGATCCAACCAGTGCATTTTGAAGGAGATCAGCCCTGGGATTTCTTTGGAAGGAATGATAAAGCTGAAACTCCTGTACTTTAGGCACCTCATGCGAAGAGTTGACTCATTGGAAAAGACTCTGATGCTGGGAGGGATTGGGGGCAGGAGGAGAAGGGGACGACAGAGCATGAGATGGCTGGATGGCATCGCTGACTCGATGGACGTGAGTCTGAGTGAACTCCGGGAGTTGGTGATGGACAGGGAGGCCTGGCGTGCTGCAATTCATGGGATCACAAAGAGTCGGACACGACTGAGCGACTGAATTGAACTGAACTGATGTATATGGATCCTCATGTGTATTTGTGTGTGTTCTCAGTCTGACACTTTGCAACCCCATGCACTACAGAATGGGACAGGCTCCTTTGTCCATGGGATTTCCCAGCCAAGAATACTGAAATGGGTTGTCATTTCCTTCTCCAGGCTATCTTCCTGACTCAGAGATTGAACCCACTCTTCTGCATTGGCAAGTGGATTCTTTACCACTGAGCCACCAGGGAAACCCCGCATGTATATTTTGTATATCATAAATATTTACTACACCAGTATCTCATGAAGATTAAGTATCTCTTGGTTCTCCAAACACTTGATCGGCTTATTAACTACTTACCTTTTAAATAATATACCTTATGAAATCTGCTTATGTCTAATAACTATTTGCTTACTGGTTAACATGTCTATGTTCAAAATGACTAATTTTACCTATGTTTTATAAACTACATATTTATTCATCTAAGATAATTGAATATTCTCAAAAGCAAAATCACATTTCAGTTATAAGGGGAAAATGCTTCAGAGCATATAGGGGAATTATTTTTAATTGATAAGATCAAACCTCATGTTTTCTGTCTGCTTGCTTCCCTTCAGCTTGTGATGCTGGTATAAAGACATAACTGTGAGAGCCATGCTGTTTCTATAATGTTGAAAAGCCAACATGCCAGAGAACAAGTTGTTACAGGTTGGAAAAAAATTTTTTTTCTCTGTTCTTAACAACATTTTTTTCTCCAATGAACGTAAGATGTAATCTCTCCATTTTATTCCTTGGAGGTGAGTGCATGTGTGAATGCTGAGTTATGCCCAACTCTTTGCAAGCCCATGGACAGCAACTCACCATGTTCCTCTGTCCACAGAATTTTCCAGGCAATAATACTCACCCCAGGGGTGAGTTGCCATTTCCTCCTCCAGAGAATATTCCAGACTTAGGGGTCAAACCTTCATCTTCTACGTCTCCTGCATTGGCAGTTGGATTATTTACCACTGATCCATCCTTGGAAGCAGATAGATATATAGATTATATATACACAATATATAATTTGTTTATTTTATTTCACACATCTGTGTGTATATATATATATATGTATGTATGTCTTAGTATTTATTTCATTTATCACATGTATTATCTATATATATTCAGGAACATTACATATGCATATGTATACATAGATAGGGATACATATTTATCTTGGAGACAGACATATCTGCAAAATATTATATATGTATGATATACACTAACATATATATACACACATATATGTCTTTTATGGCAAGTTAGTCTACTAATTATTTCATTTCACATATGTATGTGTGTGTATTATGGTAATAAAATATATAATCAAAGTAGTGTACCTTACTTGAAGGAAATAAGCTATCTTTGCCTTTATCTTTGAATACAATGTAATAGTTGATATAGTTAGTACACAATTAAGGGCATATGTGAATTATATCACTGAATGTTTAAGGAAATAAAGTCAATTTAGGCACAATTATCAACAAAAAGTAACAAAGAATTTGGATGTATAATTAAATTCAGAAAATAATGTCAAATATTTGTAAAATGTATTAAACATTCAGTTTTTGTTACAAATAATACTGTGTAATACCTGAGACATAATACTAGAAGTAGCTATAAGAGGGAGTTATCATCATTGGTGAAACTCAAGGTGCTTTTCCAAATATTCAAATGTTCTCTCTATTTCTCTTCAATTTTGAAAATTGAGACAAAAATTTTTAAGCAATAGAGTTAAGATAGCCACTTTTAATATAAATTAGCTTAGTGATGATATGCATGGATAAGATTTTTCAACTTTGTCTTAGAAATTGATACCATGATGAATTGAAAAGGAAATTAAACAAAGGATGTAAGTTATATGAGAAGATATGCTCTATGAAAAGTAAGAGACGACATACAGATGGCTAACAAACACATGAAAAGATGCTTAACATCACTCATTACCAGAGAAATGCAAATCAAAACCACAATGAGGTACCATTTCACACCAGTCAGAATGGCTGTGATCCAAAAGTCTACAAGCAATAAATGCTGGAGAGGGTGTGGAAAAAAGGGAACCCTCTTACACTGTTGGTGGGAATGCAAACTAGCACAGCCACTATGGAGAACAGTGTGGAGATTCCTTAAAAAACTGGAAATAGACCTGCCTTATGACCCAGCAATCCCACTGCTGGGCATACACACTGAGGAAACCAGAAGGGAAAAAGACACGTGTACCCCAATGTTCATCGCAGCACTGTTTATAATAGCCAGGACATGGAAGCAACCTAGATGTCCATCAGCAGATGAATGGATAAGAAAGTGGTGGTACATATACACAATGGAGTATTACTCAGCTGTTAAAAAGAATACATTGGAATCAGTTCTAATGAGGTTGATGAAACTGGAGCCTATTATACAGAGTGAAGTAAGCCAGAAAGAAAAACACCAATACAGAATACTAATGCATATATATGGAATTTAGAAAGATGGTAACGACAACCCTGTATGTGAGACAGCAAAAGAGACACAGAAGTATAGAACAGTCTTTTGGACTCTGTGGGAGGTGGGGGGATGATTTGGGAGAATGGCATTAAAACATGTATAATATCATATAAAAAACGAATTGCCAGTCCAGGTTCGATGCAGGATACAGGAAGCTTAAGGCTTTTGCACTGGGATGACCCAGAGGGATGGTATAGGGAGGGAGGTTCAGGATGGGGAACACATGTACACCTGTGGTAGATGAATGTTGATGTATGGCAAAACCAATACAATATTGTAAAGTAAAAAATAATAATAATAATAAAACAATTAAAAAAAAAAGAAAGGAAATGGAATAAGTCAATAGGTACAGAAAAAGAAATTGATGAACCCAAAGAAAAACAATAGGAAGCCTGCGTCATATATAATTTCACTTTTAAAAGGGGTGAAATGATTTAATACTATTCTTGTACAATAAGCTCTAAATAAAAATGCATATATCGTAAAAAAAGATTATTATTTTATCTAAATCTCTGTAACTTTAGTAAGTTTTGTTTGATATATCCATAAATAAAAGATATATGTTAAAAAAAAAGAAAAGTAAGAGAGTTTAGTCTATAGTTGAGTTATCAGTCAAGAATAAGGAAGTTCATGACCCAATTATGGCACCAATCAAACATGAAACCTTGGTGTCTTTTCTTGTGTTTGGTTTCCAAGCAACTCTTCCTTCCTTCTTACTGTAAGAAATGCAACTTTTTAAGCAAAATGACCAGGCCAAGATATTCACTTGGCCCTTGTTATATGACAGTCCATTTCATGATGGGAAGGACAATATATAAAAGTGATTAAGACAGCTCTGGAGCTAAATGTTCCAGTTTCACATCCTGCTTATGATACTTACTAGCTATATGATTTAGTAAAAGTTATTTGAGCTCTCTGTGGCTCTGCTTTTTCAACTGTGAGGCTTAAGTGAGCTGGTAAACAATAAATATGGACTAGTATACCTTTCAATATGGGTTTAGTAAATATTTAAAAATAAAATAAAAATTTTCACTTATATCTTTTTGGCCAAGGTGGCATATATAAAGACAAAAATGTAAATTACTCCTGTTTCTGGGAAGATGGAGAACAATATATTTTTTTTCTATTTCTCCTGCTAAATACAACTAAAATCCCTAGCTATTATGTATAAAACAAACAAAAGAAGATTCTGAAATGAAGGGAGAATAAAGCAGACCAGCTAGGTCCGTTGGTATCTAAGAAATATTACAATGGTGAGTCTCCAGGGTTTTCTTTTTGCCTCAAATTCTCTGGACCAGACGATAGAGAAACTGGTAATTTTAAATGCCAGTGAAGTAGAAAAACAACACATATTCTATATAACCAAGAGACAGTAAAGGAGTAGCCTCAGAGGATGGAAAACTTTTAGACAATAGCTAGTCCGCTGCAGCCAACACCACAGAGAAATGTGGCCTTATCTTCATCCAAACCAGGAAAAATCTTAGTGGAAAGTCCAAAACACAACATTGGAGAGGTTACAAAGAGGTATCTGCAAGGGCAATGCCAAAAAAAAAAAAAAAAAAAATGAAGAAGCTGAGCAAGGAGTTGTGAAAATTTCATCTTCTCCAAATGGTAACAAGCCCCCTCCCTACAACCTAACATATGAAGAGAGACCACATTGGAAGGTTGTACTTCCATCTCTACCCACCAGTAATGAGGCAGCCCTTCTCATACCTGCAGATGTAGTGTCAGAAGGGAGCAATTGGAGGGAACTTTCAGCATCATCTGAAAAGAACCAGGCTACATTCCTCCCTTCCCATCTGTGGTGATTACTTGGGAAACTCCCTCAGAACTTGAGGACTCAAAGGCACCAGAATACCTAAGTATTTCATACTGTTAAAACATTTTTTAATGCAAAAAAATAAGAGAAACATCAAGTATAATAAGAATGCCCTTTCTATTCTTCAGAGTTTTTCATCACTTCCTTCAGTTAGTGAGCTTCCTGATTATCTTCCCAATAAATCCATTTTTATTAAAATTTTTCTTCTTTTCTGTTGCTTTCCATTAAAAAGTTTTAACTTATATAGCTATGAAGTGTACATAAATTATTTAAAAAAGCCTTTTGTCATCATTTTCAATATTTTGTTTTTGCTGTTGCTGTTCAATCGTGAAGTCATGTCTGACTCTGCAACTCCATGAACTGCAGCATCCCAGGCTTCCCTGTCTTCACTATCTCCCAGAATTTGCTCAAACTCATGTTCATTGAGTTGGTGATGTCATCCAATCACCTCATCCTCTGCTGCCCCTTCTCCTGTTGCCTTCAATCTTTCATAGCATCAGGGTCTTTTACAATGAGTAAGCTCTTCTCATTAGGTGGCCAATATATTGGAGCTTCAGCCTTAGCATTACTTTCTGAATATTCAGGGTTGATTACCTTTAGGACTGACTGCTTTGATCTCCTTGCTGCCCAAGGGACTTTAAGTCCCACAATTACAACGCATCTGTTCTCTAGCACTCAACTTCTTTATGGTCCAACTCTCACATCCATACATGACTAATGGAAAAAAATCATAGCTTTTAATAGACAGATTGTTGGCAAAACAATGTACCTGCTTTTTAATATGTTGTCTAGGTTGGTCATAGCTTTTCTTCCAAGGAGCAAGCATCTTTCAATTTCATGGTGGCAGTCACCATTTACTGAGATTTTGTAGCCCAAGAAAATAAAGTCTGTCACTGTTTCCATTTTTTCCCTATCTATTTGCCATGAAGTGATGGGACGGATGCCATGATCTTCATTTTTTGAATGTCGAGTTTTAAGTCAGCTTTTTTACTCTCTTTTTTCACCCTCATCAAGAGGCTGTTTAGCTCCTCTTCACTTTCTGCCATTAGAATGGTATCATCTGCATATCTGAGGCTGTTGATGTTTCTCTGGAGAACTTGATTCTAGCTTGTGATTATAAGAGGTAAATGATAATTTATGCTCTTTTGCCAAATCGCTTCAGTCGTGTCCGACTCTGTGCGACCCCATGGACTGCAGCCTACCAGGCTTCTCCATCCATGGGATTCTCCAGGCAAGAACTCTGGAGTGGGTTGCCATTTCCTTCTCCAAAGCATGAAAGTGGAAAGTGAAAGTGAAGCCACTCAGTCATGTCTGACTCTTAGCAACCCCATGGACTGCAGTCTACCAGGCTCCTCCATCCATGGGATTTTCCGGGCAACAGTACTGGAGTGAGGTGTCATTGCCTTCTCCCTTATGCTCTTTTAGTATACAGTAATTGCTTACTCCATACCTACTTCAATCCCTAAAGGCATTCTTATATTACAAATACTAGAATGCTTTATATATACCCTAGATTCACTTATAGTTTTTATTTTTATTTTTTTCTCATGTGATCTGGATTCCACCAACAGTCACAAAAGGGAGCAAGCTTTGAGCCTTCACTCACAGAAATCAGGGTTTGAAGCAGAAAGATTTAACTCTTTTAAGGCAGAGGTTCTTAATTATTTTTGTCCTAATGACCTGTTTGGTAGTCATAAGTTGTACTAATACTATTGTAGCCTGCACTTTACATTCAAAACAATAAAAAGCTAAACTGCAATTAAAAGATATAGAAATATTTCTATTCAAGTTCAAGAAAGTATAGAATGTCAATGAAACATGATTCACCATCAATTCCTAAGGATGTCTCTAGGTGTAAAGTTGTGGTGATAGATGTCAGGATATATGTAGAGATACCATTCAAGATATCTTTCAAATGAAGATACTGTTGGGGTTCCCTTGTGGCTCAGCTGGTAAAGAATCTGCCTGCAGTGTGGGAGACCTGGGTTCAGTCCTTCAGTTGAGAAGATCCCCTGGAGAAGGGAAAGGCTACTCACTCCAGTATTCTGGCCTGGAGGATTCCATGGACTGTATAGTCCACAAACTCCAAATTCTTTTCTTGACTAATAGGACCAATCCTATATATGTTTGAACATTTATCCTTATGTTATTTTATATTACCTTATGTTATTAAATTTTAAGCCACTCCTATAAATTCTGTACCCTACCTATTATTTTCTTTAAAAATCTAGCTTGAAGGAATTCTGTTGTCTGCAACTAACAACAGTGACCTATATAGTAATTAATTGAAGAAATGGTTGTGGGAAAAAAGTAAGCTAAAAGGAAATGAGAATTTAAAGTGTTTTTCTGACCTAGAATTTTAGAGTTTGAAGGTAATAGGGATCTGGTTGGAAGAAACCCTGGTAATCTCTAGTATACAATGATTAAACAAGGTTTAAACTATTTAACATGGGTACTTTGAATAAAATGCCTACTGAAAGCAAAACTTTGAGTGGCAGTTACAATGACATTTTGAAAAACTGATATGAGTTTGCTGCTTCTAAATTTAATGGAGAGCTTAATGAAAATTATTTACTTAATTAAATTGTTAGATAAAAGTGGTCAGAGAACCACTGGGTTTCTTTTTGAGGTAACACAGTTTGTACAGTTTAATATCAGGTGTAGAATCAGAACTTGAGTGGTACTGAAATATAAGATATATTTACAGCAAGTCTAGAGCTTTTATCTTAAAGTTGGGACATTGTTTAGAATAGTGAGGAATTAAGCAACTTAATGGAGATATTCAGTTCCTACTGAATATGTTAAATGGGAAAATTTAAGGGATTTTCCTTCTCAGTAGAAATAATCTTTCTTCTCTAATGACCTCTTTTGAGGATAGTTATCTCTCAAAGGCATATAAATTTTCCTCAGGTCCTACTTATACCACAGTATAACATATCATCCCCAGGCCCAAAATTTTACCTTGTTACGCATTAGAATTTACCTGTAGAGGTTAAAGTACCCTGCTGTTTTTCTTGACCACTTAAACAAGATTTTCATTTCTTTTTTTTTTAATATAAATTTATTTATTTTAACTGGAGGTTAATTAGTTTACAATATTGTATTGGTTTTGCCATACATCAACATGAATCTGCCACAGGTGTACACGTGCTCCCCATCCTAATGAGGTGGATTAAACAAGATTTTATGAGTATGTGGCCTAGGCATTTGCCTCTTTAAAATATTCTCCAGAAAAAGCTTATCATCTCACCACAAATTTTGTATACAAGATATATAAATACACACATATGTACATAATTCCTGTTGTTGTTTAGTTGCTATGTCATGCCTTACTCTTTTGTGACCACATGAACTATAGCCCACCAGGTTCCTCTGTCCATGGAATTTCAAGGCAAGAAAATTGGAGTGGGTTGCCAGTTCTTTCTCCAAGGGGCCTCCCCAACCCAGAGATCGAGTCCCCATTTTCTGCATTGTCAGAAAGATTCTTCACCTCTAAACACTATATATATATGTGTGTGTGTGTGTGTGTGTGTATGTGTGTATATAATACATACATACATTTTTTTATATTCACTATAGTGTATTCACACTATATATATGTTATATATGTGTATTTTATATATATGTATGTGTATGTGGGCTTCCCTGACAGTTCAGTTGGTAAAGAATCTGCCTGCAGTGCAGGAGACCCTGGTTCAATTCCTGGATCATGAAGGTCCACTGGAGAAGGGATAGGCTACTCACTCCAGTATCCTTAGGCTTCCCTTTTGGTTCAGCTGGTAAAGAATCTGCCTGCAATTCGGGAGACCTGGATTCAATCCCTGGGTTGGGAAGATCCCCTGGAGAAGGGAAAGGCTACCCACTCCAGTATCCTGGCCTGGAGAATTCCATGGACTGTATCTTCCATGAGGTCGCAAAGAGTCAGACATGACTGAGAGACTTTCACTTTCACATTTATATGTGTGTGTGTGTGTGTGTAATGTATCATCTTCATCCAACTGCCCCAAAAAAACAAAACAAGGCAAATATGGAGGAAACATGAAATACTTTACTCCTAGGATAATAAGGGCATATTTCACTTCCATCCACACAGCAGAACAGTGACAGCTTCCATCTTAAGGTCAAGGAAGAGTGGAAATGTAGTTACCATGTGCTTCCAGGAAGGTAAAGACATGGATAACATTTAGCTAGCATGTGCCTCTGAGAGTCATCATGGAATATAAATGGAAAAATAGAAAATTTAATATTTCATAGCAGCATTCTATATAAGAAAGCTCTCAATTCAGTATCAAGTTTCACGAGCACTGGTTCCCTATCATATTTCTGGTGCCATTCTCTTTTTAGCTTCTTCTCACCCCTTTCAATGCCAGTAGTCACTTCCCAAACCCACATATGTTTTTTTGTATATTATAATATTTTAACTCTTATTTCTACTTAAACCTTTCCCACCTACATACTATGCTCACAATCATGCCTTTGTTAAATAAATAGACCCCTTAACATTTTTCTGAAGCAAAAGAAGAATTTTTTCTATCCATCTAAGCCAACCAGCTCAAAATGTTGTTATTGCTGTTCAGTCACTAAGTCCTGTCTTACTCTTTGATTCCCTATGGACTGCAGCAAACCAGGCTCTTCTGTCCTCCACAGTCTCTTGGAGTTTGCTCAAATTCACATTCACTAAGTTGGTGATGCTATCTAACCATCCCATCCTCTGTTGCCCCCTTCTCCTTTTGCCTTCAATCTTCCCCCAGCATCATTTCCAGTGAGTTTGCTCTTCACATCAGGTGGCCAAAGTATTGGAACTTCAGCTTCAGCAACAGTTTTCCCAATGAATATTCAGGATTGATCTCCATTAAGATTGATTAGTTTGACCTCCTTGCAGTCTCAAAATATAGATAGATTTTAAAACAAACAAGTTTACTTGCTGTCATAGAATCTTTCAAAATCCCTACACTTTCTATTCATATATTAAAAGTTACCATAAATATTTAAAGATGGCCTGCCAGATGAGAGATACTATTGCCAGGAAGACAAACTCATCACAGTATTCATGCTATTCAGAGACACCCAGTGAATTACGTCACATGGTATATGTAAGTGCCCTGTCACAAACATATATGTGCTCAGTAGTCTTTTTGTTGTTGTTGTTCTTTCTTTCTCTTCTTTCTTCTCATCCAGTCTTCTCTGTTAGAGCCTCTCATCTTGGTTTCCCAACATGTACTTCTTTGGTTGGCTTCTTCAGTCTCACATTTATGACCTTCTCTAGGACATGAGGATGGAGAAGGCAATGGCACCCCACTCCAGTACTCTTGCCTGGAAAACCCCATGGACGGAGGAGCCTGGTAGGCTGCAGTCCATGGGGTCGCGAAGAGTCAGACACAACTGAGCGACTTCTCTTTCACTTTTCATTTTCATGCATTGGAGAAGGAAATGGCAACCCACTCCAGTGTTCTCACCTGGAGAGTCCCAGGGACAGGGGAGCCTGGTGGGCTGCTGTCTATGGGATCTCACAGAGTCGGACACGACTGAAGCGACTTAGCAGCAACAGCAGGACATGAGGATAGGATATGGTACAAGGAGTCTAGAGTTTTAAGAACGTTTCAAATAAGTGAATAAGCACTAGAAATATAATTTTCCTAAATCTGTTCTATTTGTGTGACATGTGTCTAATTTTAAAAGTAAAAACCACTACAATATCGTAAAGTAGTTAGCCTCCAATTAAAATAAATAAATAAAAGAATGGAAAAAAAAGTATATTCCTTAATTTTAATTCCTTAAAAAATATGTCTTAAATGTATTTATTCTATGACTTACCTTGTTGTTGTTATTGTTCCTAGAGTGGTAACATTCAGTAGAAACATATTTTCAATGTGTCTATCATGTAGTGAAATCAATTCCTTAGGTTAGTATGCTGTGCAGTGTTTCAGATGGTGAACAACCTAATTGTTTTTCATCACTCTATACTGATCAAGAAACAAGCAAATTTAAAAAAAAAAATTATTTTTAAACATATCCTTCAGATGAAGACCTCAATTTTTTTTTACCCAAATATTATCCCAGAAATTTCCTCCATAGTGGCTGAAAATAGTCACAAATGCCTTCTTTTCTATCTCTCCCATGTTTGTTTAATACCATTTTTGTGAACAAGTAAAATATTGATAAGTTATAAAGAACAGTGAAAGAGATTGATAACAGCTGATTTATAAGTTTATAAAACTCTGCTTATATCTACTTGTTATACATATTTCCTCAGATCTATATGAAGGACTGCTGACATTGTGAACATTTGTTATAGGATTTTCCCTACATATAAAACCTTTTACCATAGATTCACAAATGTTCCTACACTTTTTTTTTTTTGAGAAAAAAAATCTCTGTTTCTATTCGAAGACTAAATTAGCACACATTAAGCCTGCCTATCCAACACTAAATTTTTAGAAACAAGAAAAAAAAAGTTAATGCATTGATAACAAGAAAGGGAAACTAGTGTCTCATAAACTATTCATAATCTTTCAAACATAGACAGTAGACAAAATGAATTTAAAGAAGTAATCCATAGCCTAGAATGTGTGGCATAGTATGCTTCTATTAATAAGAGCTCACAATCTTCTGTCTGGACAGAAACAGACAGAAAAGACAGGAGGCACTGCACCACATTTCCTCCTGCCTTTTCAGTTTTTCTCCTTTGCAGTGGCAGCCAAAGAAAGGTGTTATTAGTTTGATTACCCCCACAGAGACAACTAGGAAAATTTTTCCCTGTACACTGCTAACATGTGTCAGGGAATAGCCATGGAGGCAGACACCTACAGGCAAAAGCACAGGGTTTAGGAATTGAGTTAGAGTGAAAGGGCAATGTCCAAGGCAGCTGGCTATACACTGGAAGAAACGGGGGGCTCACACCCAAATTTTCTTCTCAAGTACTATGCCTGCCACCTCTTATACTCTTCTGCCACTCTCATAGAAAATAGATCAAACAAAAGCTGCAGCATCTGCTGCCAGGTCTTTACCCATAAGCAGGCTGTGCAAAGGATGCTGTAGGCAATCTAGTAGAAAGTTCAGCTAGGAAAATAAGTACATTTCATAGCCAACACTAAGAAACAACTCAACCAACACAAGAACTAACACTTGAGGAATCAAAATTAATAGAACAAGCAGAAAAGATGATTTCCACTAATTACACACTTAGAGTCATTAATGATATTGGGTAATATTCTAGCTATACAAGAAAAAGCCAGATCAGGATTTGGAAAAATCAGCATATACAATCAATTGTATGGTAAATATTAATGACCTATTTTAAGTTTATTAAAATATGAAAAAAGTAAAAAATATAGGACATGCAAGTTAAGTATCAATACATAGTTTACATATTATAAATATATGTACTGTGCTCCGGTGCTCAGTCATGTCCAACTCTTTGCAACCCCATCGACTGTAGCCCACCATACTCCTCTGTCTATGGGACTGTCCCGGCAAGAATGCTAGAGTGGGTTGCCATTTCCTCTTCCATGGGATCTTTCTGACCCTGGGATCGAAACGGAATCTCCTCCACCTTTTGCATTGGCCAGAATATTCATCACCACTGAGCCACCTGGAAAATCCCATAATCTATTACCAATTCCAGTTTCACATCTTTCCTCTTACAAAGCAATTTCATTATTTCTTTTCTTTCCTCAGTTTTCAATATCTCCTCCCTCTTTTATTTCAATCAATGATTGTATTTAACAGTGTCATGCTCCTCTGAGAAACATTCTGATTTTGTTCATTTGTTTGTTTGTTTTGTTTAGCCCTCAGCTTCAAGTGTCTTTTTACCTTAAACAGCTAGCACCTGGAGTTTTTTGTCAGAGGACTAACCTAGACTAATAGATTCTGTTTTGTAAGAACAAAGAAATTCCAAGAACTTAGAATTTACAACGCTGGGGAATATTTAAACAATGAGTGATCAATATAGCTATATGAAAGTCCAGCTCATTTGCCTTTCATCAGAACAACTTTTTATAATTTACACTCCAGAATTCCCCTCTAAGATCAAACTAAATATTTACTCTTCCAGAAAATGTCATATTTCTTGACTTCACTTTTGTTGTCCTCCCTGCCAGCCCATCCAATCTCTTTTGTGAAATTTATTTATTTTTATTTTTATTTATTTTATTTTATTTTTTAACTTTACAATATTGTATTGGTTTTGCTATGCTGCTGCTGCTGCTAAGTAGCTTCAGTCGTGTCCGACTCTGTGCGACCCCATAAACGGCAGCCCACCAGGCTTCCCCGTCCCTGGGATTCTCCAGGCAAGAGCACTGGAGTGGGTTGCCATTTCCTTCTCCAATGCATGAAAGTGAAAAGTGAAAGTGAAGTCACTCATTCATGTCCGACTCCTAGCGACCCCATGGACTGCAGCCTACCAGGCTCCTCTGTCCATGGGATTCTCCAGGCAAGAGTACTGGAGTGGCGTGCCATTGCCTTCTCCGTGGTTTTGCCATACATCAACATGAATCCGCCCCAGGTATACACATGCTCCCCATCCTGAACTCTCCTCCCTCCTCCCTCTCCGTACCATCCCTCAGGGTCGTCCCATTGCACCAGCCCCAAGCATCCAGCATCGTGTATCGAACCTGGACTGGCGACTCGCCTCATATATGATATTATACAAGTTTCAATGCCATTCTCCCAAATCATCCCACCCTCTCCCTCTCCCACAGAGTCCAAAAGACTGTTCTATACATCAGTGTCTCTTTTGCTGTCTCGTATACAGGGTTATTGTTACCATCTTTCCAAATTCCATATATATGCGTTAGTATATTGTATTGGTGTTTTTCTTTATTTTTAATTGAAGGATAATTGCTTTATAGTATTACTTTGGTTTCTACCAAACATTAATATGAAACAGCCATAGATTTACCCATGTCCCCACCCACTTGAACATCCCTGCCACCTCCCTCCCCATCCTACCCTTCTAAGCTGTTCCCTAGGCCCAGTCTGAGTTCCCTGAGTCATACAGCAAATTCTCATTGACTATCTATTTTACATATAGTAATGCACATTTCCATGTTACTCTCTCCATACCTACCACCCACACCTTCTCTACCACCCACACCTTCTCCACCACCCAGCTGTGCCCGAGAGTTTGTTCTCAATGTCAGTGTCTCCACTGCTGTTTTGCAAATCAGTTCATTGGTACCATCTTCATAAATTCCATATATATGTCTTAGTATATGATACTTTTTCTCTTTATGACTTACTTCACTCTGTATAATAATCTCTAGGTTCATCCTCCTCATTAGGACTAACCTGAATGCATTCCTTTTTATCAGTTCAGTTCAGTTCCTCAGATGTGTCCAACTCTTTGTGATCCCATGGACTGCAGAATGCCAGGCTTCCCTGTCCATCACCAACTCTTGGAGATCACTCAAACTCATGCCCATAAAGTCAGTGATGCCATCCAACCATCCTATTTTCTGTTGTCCCCTTCTCCTCCTGCCTTCAATCTTTCCCAGCGTCAGGATCTTTCCAAATGAGTCAGTTCTTCACATCAGGTGGCCAAAGTATAAGAGCTTCAGCTTCAGCATCAGTCCTTCCAATGAATATCCAGGACTGATTTCCTTTAAGATTGACTGGTTGGATCTCCTTGCAATCTAAGGGACTCTCAAGAGTCTTCTCCAACACCAGAGTTCAAAAGCATGAATTCTTCAGCACTTAGCTTTCTCGATAGCCCAAATCTCACATCCATACATGATTACTGGATAAACCATAGCTTTGACTATATGGACCTCTGTTGGCAAAGCAATGTCTCTACTTTTTAATATGCTGTCTAGGTTGGTCATAGCTTTTCTTCCAAGGAGCAAGTGTCCTTTAATTTCCTCTTGATGGATGGGTAATATTCCCTTGTATTTGTACCTCAGCTTCTTAATCCATTCTTCTGCAGTGGACATCTAGAGTGTTTCCATGTCCTAGTTATTGTAAATAGAGCTGTAATGAATATTGGGTTGCATATGTCTTTTTCAATTTTGGTTTCCTCAGGATATATGCCTAATTGTGGGATTGCTGGGTCAAACAGTTTTTATTCCTAGTGTTATAAGGAGTCTCCATTCTGTTCTTCATAATGGCTGCATCAATTTGCATTCCCATCAACAGTGCAAGAGGGTTCCCTTTCCTCTATAGCCTCTCTAGCATTTATTATTTGTAGATTTTTTAGTGATAGCCATTCTGACTGGTGTGAGGTGATATCTCATTGAAGTTTTGATTTGCGTTTCTCTAATAGTCAGTGATGCTGAGCATCTTTTCATGTGTTTATTAGCCATCTATATGTCTTCTTTGGAGAAATGTCTGTTTAGATGTTTTGCCCATTTTTTTTTTTTTTTGATTGGGTTCATTGTTTTTCTGGTATTGACTTGTATGAGCTGCTTGCATATTTTTGAAATGAATCATTTGTCAGTTGTTTCATTTGCTATTATATTTTCCCACTCTGAGGGTTGTCTCTTCACCTGGTTTATAGTTTCCTTTGCTGTGCAATAGCTTTTAGGTTTAATTAGATCTCATTTGTTTATTTTTGTTTTTATGTCCATTGCTCTAGGAGGTGGGTCATCGAGGATCTTGCTGTCATTTGTAATAGCATATTCTGCCTATACTTTCCTCTAAGAATTTTATAGTTTCTGGTCTTACTTTTAGGTCTTTAATTCATTTTGAGTCTATCTTTGTATATGGTATTATGAAGTGTTCTATTTTCATTCTTTTACACATAGGTGTACAATTTTACCAGCACTACTTATTGTAGAGGCTATCTTTGCCCTATTGTATATTCTTGCCTCCTTCATCAAAAATAAGGTTTCCATAGGTACATGGGTTTATCTCTGAGCTTTCTGTCTTTTTTCATTGGTCCATACTTCTATTTTTGTGCCATGCTATTGACAGTCCCTTGGACTGCAAGGAGATCCAACCAGTCCATTCTGAAGAAGATTGACCCTGGGTGTTCTTTGGAAGGAATGATGCTAAAGCTGAAACTCCAGTACTTTGGCCACCTCATGCGAAGAGTTGACTCATTGGAAAAGACTCTGATGCTGGGAGGGATTGGGGGCAGGAGGAGAAGGGGATGACAGAGCATGAGATGGCTGGATGGCATCGCTGACTTGATGGACGTGAGTCTCAATGAACTCCGGGAGTTGGTGGTGGACAGGGAGGCCTGGCGTGCTGCGATTCATGGGGTCGCAAAGAGTCGGACACGACTGAGCCACTGATCTGATCTGATCTTGATGACTATAGCTTTGTATTATAATCTGAAGTCAGGAAGGTTGATTCCTCCAGGTCTATTTTCTTTCTCAAGATTGCTTTGGCTATTAGGGTCCTTTGTGTTTCCATATGAATAGTGAGATATTTGATCTAGTTCTGTAAAAAATGTTATTGGCAATTTGACAGGGATTACACTGAATCTGTAGATTACATTTGGTAGTATAGACATTTTCCCAATATTGATTCTTCCAATTCAGGCACATGGAATATTTCTCCACCTGTTTAAGTTGTATTTGATTTCTTTCATCAGTGTCTTATAATTTTCTGTATATAACTCTTTTGTCTCCTTAGTTAAGTTTATCCCTAGGCACTGTATTATTTTTGTTGCAAAGGTAAATGGGATTTATTCCTTAATTTCTCTTTCTTTTTTAAATTTTTTTTAAATTTCTCTTTCTAATATTTCATTGTTACTTTATAGGAATGCAAGTGATTTTTGTGTATTGATTTTATATCCTGCCACTTTGCTAAATTCACTGATCAGCTTTGGTAGTTTTCTGAGAGCATCTTTAGGATTTTGTCTGTATAGTATCAGGCTTCCCTGGTAGCTTAGCTGGTAAAAATCTGCCTGCAATGCATGAGACCCTGGTTAAATTCCTGGGTTTGGGAAGATACCCTGGAGAAAGGATAGGCTACCCACTCCAATATTCTTGGACTTCTCTGGTGGCTCAAAAGGTAAAGGATCTTCCTGCAATGTGGAAGACCTGGGTTTGATCCCTGGTTTTGGAAGATGCCCTGGAGGAGAGCATGGCAACCCACTCCAGTATTCTTTCATCTCTCCATGGACAGAGGAGTCTGGCAGGCTATAGTCCATGGGGTGACACCAGAGTCAGACACAACAGAGTGACTAAGCACATGTATAGTATCATGTGGTTTGCTAAAAATAAGAGTTTTACTTCTTTTCCAGTCTGGATTACTTTTATTTGTTTTTATTCTGTGATTGCCATGGCTAACACTTTCAAAGCTATGTTGAATAGTAGTGGTGAGAGTGAGCACCCTTGTTTTTTTCCTTATCTTAGGGAAAGTGCTTTTAGTTTTCACCACTGAGAATAATGTTTGTGGTGGATTTATCATACATGGCCTTTATTATATTGAAGTAGGTTTCTTCTACTTTTTGAAGAGTTTTTATCATAAATAGGTGTTGTTTGGTCAAAAACTTTTTCTGCATCTATTGAAATTATCATATGGTTTTTACCTTTTTGATTGTTAATATGATGTATCACATTGATTGATTTGCATATGTTGAAAATCCTTGTATCTCTAGGATAAACCTGGCTTGATAAATTTGACTTGATCATGGTGTGTGATCTTTTTAATGTGCTGTTGAATTCTGTTTGCTAGAATTTTGTTGAGGATTTTTGCATCTATGTTCATCAGTGATATTGGTCTTTAATTTTTTTTGTTGTTGTTGCCTTTGTCTGGTTTTGGTATCATGGTGATGTTGGTCTCACAGAATGATTTTGGAAGTGTTCCTCCCTCTGCAATTTTGTGGATACATTTTAGAAAGACAGTGATTAGTTCTTCTCCAATTATTTGAGAGAATCCATCTGGCCCTGGGCTTTTGTTTTTGGGGACATTTTTGATCACAGTTTCAATTTTAGTGCTTATAATTGGGTTGTTTATAATTTCTATTTATTCTTGGTTCAGTCTTGGAAAATTGAACATTTTAAATAATCTGTCCATTTCTTACAGGTTGTCCATTTTATTGGCATATAGTTGTATGTAGTAGTCTTTTATTACTCTTTGAATTTTGTGTTGTCTGTTGTAACCTCTCTTTTTCCATTTCTAATTTTGTTGATTTGATTCTTCTCCCTTTTTTTCTTGATGAGACTGGCTAATGGTTTGTGAATTTTGTCTATCTTCTTGAAGAACCAGCTTTTAGTTTTATTAATCTTTACTATTGTTTCCTTAACTTTTTTCACTTATTTCTGCTCTGATATTTATGATTTATTTCCTTCTACTAATTTTGTTGTTTTTGTTCTTCTTCTTCCAGTTGTTTTAAGTGTAAAGTTAGGTTGTCTCTTCAATGTGTTTTTGTTTCCTGAGGTGGAATTGCATTGTTGTAAACTTCCCAATTAGAACTGCTTTTGCTGTATCCCATAGGTTTTGAGTTGTCATGTTTTCATTGTCATTTATTTCCAGGCTTGTTTTTGTTTTTGCTTTTGATTTCTTCAGTAACCTGTTCATTATTAGGATTGTATTATTTAATTTCCATTTGTTCATGTTTTTTACAGCTTTCTTCCCCCCTGTAATTGATATCTAGTCTTATTGCACTGCAGTCAGAAAAGATGATTAATACGATTTCAATTTTTTTAATTTACTGAAGTTCGATTTGTGACACAAGATGTGGTCTATTCTGCAGAATGTTCCAAGTCCACTTGACAAGAAAGTGCATTTTTCTGCACTTGGTTGGAAAGTTCTGAAGATATCAATTAGGTCCATTTAGTCTAATGTTTCATTTAAGTTTTGTGTTTCCTTTTTAATATTCTGTTTTGATGAACTGTCTATTGGTATAATTAGGGTGCTAAACTACTCTACTATTATTATGTTGCTGTCAATTTCCCCTTTAAGGTCTGTTAGTATTTGCCTTATGTATTGAGGAGCTTATGTATGCCTTTATATGAGGAGCTTATGCCTTATGTATTCTTGTGTGCATAGATATTTACAATTGTTACATCTTCTTCCTGGATTGATCCCTTGAGCATTATATAGTGTTTTTATTTATCTATTGTAATAGTCTTTATTTTAAGATCTATTTTGTCTGAAATGAGAATTGTCCTCTGGCTTTGTTTTGATTTCTATTTGCATGGAATATCTTTATCCCTTTTATTTCCAGTCTGTATGGGTTTCTATGTCTAAACTGAGTCTCTTTTAAGCAGCATGTCTATCTATCTATCTATCTATCTATATAGATCTTATATTTGTATACATTCAGCCAGTCTGTATCCTTTGGTTGGAGCATTTAATCCATTTACATTTAAAGTAATATCACTATTGGCATTTTATTAATTGTTTTGGGTTTGTTTTTGTAGGCCATTCCTTTCTCTTGTGTTCATTGCCTATATAAGTCCCTTTAGTAACTGCTGCAAAGCTGGTTTGCTGTTTGCAAAGCTAAATTCTCTTAACTTTGGTTGTCTGTAAACTTTTTTATTTCTCCATGAAATGTGAATGAGATTCTTGCTGGAAAGAGTAATTTTGGTTGTAGATTTCTTTTCTTTAATACTTTAAATATATTCCCCTCTGGCCTGCAGTTTCCCCTGAAAGATCAACTGTTAATCATATGGGTTTTTTCCCTTCTATGTTACTTGTTGCTTTTTCCCTGCTGCTTTTAATATTCTTTCTTGTATTTAGTATCTGTTAGCTTGATGAGTATGTGTGTTGATGTGTTTCTCCTTGGGTATATGCTGTATGGGACTCTGCACTTCTTGGATTTAATTGATTTTTTCCTTTCCCATGCTGGGGAAGTTTTTAGCTATTATCTATTAAAATTTCTTCTCAGTGCCTTTCTTTTTCTCTTCTTCCTCTGGGACCCCTATAACCTGAATGTTGGCTTGTTTAATATTGTCCCAAAGGTCTCTGAGGCTATTCTCATTTTTTTTTTCATTCTTTTTCCTTTATCCTGTTTTTCAGCAGTTATTTACACCAGTCTATCTTCCAGCTCATATATCCCATCTTCTGCTTCCAGTAATCTACTGTTGGTTCCTTCCAGAGAATTTTGAATTTCAGTAATTGAGCTATTCATCTGTTTCCTTATTCTTTATTTCTTCTGTGTCCTTGGTAATTGTGTTAATTGCTTCCTGCATTTTTCTCATTCTATTTTCAAGGTTTTGGAATATCCTTGCTAACATTATTCTGATTTCTTTTTCACTTCCATTTGCTTATTTCCTCTTCATTTAGGTGGTCTTGTATGTTTCTAGTTTGTTCCTTCATTTGTGCAATACTTTTCTGTCTTTTCTTTTTCCTTTTTTTTTAATTTACTGTGTTTGAGATCTCCTTTTCCCAAGCTTTGAAGTTGAATTCCTTCTTCCTTTTGATTTCTTCCCTTGGTGAGTTGGGTTGATCCAGTGTTTTGTGTAGGTTTCTGTTGGGTGTGACTTGTGGTTGTGCTCTGGTGGGATTAGGTAAATTTGTCCCCCCCCCACCCCCAGTGGGTTGGATTGTATGAGGTGGCAATCCCTTTTGTTTGCTAAAGATTTCTTCAGTTGCTGAATCATGTTTGACTTTTGAGACCCCATCCACTGCAGTGTGCAAGGCCTCCCTGTCCTTCAGCATCTCCCAGAGCATGCTGAAACTTATGTTCATTGAGTCAGTGATGCCACTCAACCATCTTGTTCAAAGTAGTCACCTTCTCTTGCCTTCAGTCTTTCTCAGCATCAGCGTCTTTTCCAATGACTTGGCTCTTTGCATCAGGTGGCCAATGTATTGGAGCTTCAGCCTCAGTGTCAGTCCTCCCAATGATTATTCATGACTGATTTCCTTTAGGATTGACTGATTTGATCTCCTTTCTGTTCAAGGGACTCTCAAGAGTCTTCTCCGTCACCACAGTTCAAAAGCATCAATTTTTTGGTGCTCAGCTTTCTTTATTGTCCAACTCTCATATCCATACATGACTAACAGAAAAACCATAGCTTTGACTATATGGACCTTTGTCAACAAAGTAATGTCTCTGTTTTTTAATACACTCTAGATTGTCATAGCTTTTCTTCCAAGGAGCAAATGTCTTTTAATTTCATGGCTGCAGTCACCATCTGCAGTGATTTTGGAGCCCAAGAAAATAAAGTCTCTCACTGTTTCCATTGTTTCCCCTTCTATTTGTCATGAAGTAATGGGACTAGATGCCATGACTTTCATTTTTTAAATGTTGAGTTTTAAAACACCTCTTTCACTCTCCTCTTTCACTTTCATCAAGAGACTACTTTAGTTCTTCTTAGCTGTCTGCCATAAGGTGGTGCCATCTGCATACCTGTGATTTTTGATATTTCTCCCAGCAATCTTGATTCCAGCTTGTACTTCATACAACCCTGCATTTTGCATAATGTACTCTGCATATAAGTTTAATAAACAAGGTGACAATATATAGCCTTGATGTGTTCCTTTCCCAATTTGGAACCAGCTGTTCCATGTCCAACTCTAATTGTTGCTTCTTGATCTGCATATAGGTTTCTCAGAAGGCGGGTTAGGTGGTTTGGTTTTCCCATCTCTTTTAAGAATTTTCCCTTTTGTTGTGATCCACACAGTCAAAGCCTTTAGCATAGTCAGTAAAGCAGAAGTAGAGTGTTTCCTTTTTCTGGAATTCTTTTGTTTTTCCTATGATCCAATGGATGTTGGCAATTTGATCTTTCTTTCCTCTGCCTTTTCTAAATCCAGCTTGAACATCTGGAAGTTCTCCATTCACATACTGTTTAAGCCTAGCTTGGATAATTTTGAGCATATCTTTCCTAGCATATGAAATGAGTGCAATTGCATGGTTCTTTGAACTTACAAGTAGCTTAGAAAAGAAGAGAAGCAAAAGACAAAGATGAAAAGGAAGGATATGTCCATTTGGATACAGAGTTTCAAAGGTAGTGATGAGAGACAAGAAAGCCTTGCTATGAAAGACTTCCTAAGTGAACAATGCAAAGAAATAAAGGAAAGCAACAGAATGGAAAAGACTAGATATCTCTTCTAGAAAATTAGAGATACTAAGAGAATATTTCATGTAAAGATGGGCACGAGGAAGGGCAGGAACAGTATGGACCTAACAGAAGCATAAGCTATTAAGAAGAGGTGGCAAGAATACACAGAAGAGCTATACAAAAAGATCTTAATGACCCAGATAACCCTGATGATGTGATCTATCACCTAGAGCCAGATATCTTGGAATGTGAAGTCAAGTGGGCCTTAGGAAGCATCACTCCAAACAAAGCTAATGGTGATGTAATTCTAGCTGAGTTATTTCAAATCCTAAAAGATGATGCTGTGAAAGTGCTGCACTCCATATGCCAGCCAATTTGGAAACCTCAGCAGTGTCCACAGCACTGAAAATTCCAGCTTTCATTAAAATCGAAAGAAGGGCAGTGTCAAGGAGTGCAGATAATTAGGTTTGCTTTTTTTTTTTTTTCTTGTTTGTTGTTTGGGTAAGGCATCCTGTACCAGGTGCGGACAACAGTTGGGTGATGCCGGGTCTTACATACAGGTGAAGGATTTTGTGGGAGTTCTCACTATCAATAATCCCTGGAGTTAGAAGTTTTCTGGCACTCTAGATTCTTGTTATCAGTGCTCCCCCTCCAAAGGCTCAGGGCCCAGTCTCTGGCTAGGAAACAGATTCCACTGAGATTCTGGCTATGGAACTGAGGTGTTTTGCTGTGGTATTTAAGGGGATTTAAGCAAAAACACTAAAGTGAAAGTGAAGTCACTCAGTCGTGTCCGACTCTTTGCGACCCCATGGACTGTAGCCTACCAGGCTCCTCCCTCCATGGGATTCTCCAGGCAAGAGTACTGGAGTGGGTTGCCATTTCCTTCTCCAGGAAAACAGTTAAGCAAGAAACAAAAGGCAAATACTAACAGAAATAATGACTTACATACACACATAAAACCTTAACAGTACACAAAAGAAAGAAAGTTAGAAGAGATTAACCCAACGAGCAAAGAAAAGCAAAAAAGATATCAACCAGTTAAAAAGAAAAATAACTAAGGTATAAATTGCAAAACAAAACTAAAGCAATATGCCAACTGGGGAATAAAGGAATGAAAGCAAAAAAGACTAATAAACATGGTGAGAAAAAGAAAGAAAAGAAGGAAACAATAGAAAGGCGAAGTTAAATAGAGGCAGATAAAGGAGATTTATATACATTAAAGAATAATTTCAATAGGAAAAGAATAAGCAAAGCAAAGAATATATGCAGATAACTAAAAATGATAGTTTTTTTAATTAAAATTTAAAAAATAAAATAAAGGAAGGGGCCCCTCAAGACTGCAAAAAGGCCAGTGTAGAGGGAGACATATTTATGGGAAAAAAATGTGTGGTTAACAACAACAACAAATTCTCAAAAGTGCAAATAGATTTAATAGTACTAATAAAATCAACAGCTACAGCAGAGGGGGAATAAAGGGAAAAAGAAAAAAAAAATCCAGAAGCAACTACAGAACAAGTTAAACCATAAGAATAATAAATATTTTTCTTGGATCTCAGCTGTCAGCATCTTTTTCCTCGCTGTGAGTCACAGTCCACCTCACCTCCTTAGGATGCCCTCTAACACTGGCTGGTCTCTGGACCTGTTTTGGGGACAGCTCAGACTCTAACCTGGTCCTACTCCTGTGTGTTCTTGCCTCTAATGTCCTCGTCTGCTCGTGCTAGTACACTTCATTTTGTGGGACCTCTCATTGTCCTTTTATATATTCCATAGACACAAAGTCTGTCTAGTTGATCCGGTGGATTCAATCTGCAACTTTTATCACTGGTGGGAAGGTTTGGGGTTCTCTTCTTTAGCAACACTGCCCCTGGGTTTCAATTGTGCTTTTATCTCCACCTTTGTGTTTGATTCATCCACTGGAGTTTTCTCTTGAGGGTGCCCTAGAGGACTTGGGTCTGCCCCAGGAAGGAGCGGGTGTGGAGGTGCTGGAACTGCTTGGCTCGCAGGGGCCCTGGCAGTAGCAGCTACTCAGGGGAGCCGGCAGCTAGGACAGCAAGGAATATGGTGCTTTTAGGATTTTTTTTTCCCTAGCCTCTGGCTCACTGCCCCAGTGGGGATTGCATGAAGGGGTAGCACAGGAGCTTAGGTCACAGGGACCCTGACAATGCCAGATACATAAGGGTGCTGGTGGCAATTGTCACAGGAAATATGGTTCTATTAGGGTATTTTCTAGCTTCTGGCATTTCTGCCCCAGTGAGGAATGAACATGGAGATGGCACAGCTGCTTGGATCATGGGAACTCTGGGGGCACCAAGTGTGCAGGACACCAACTGCCTCAGCTGTAAGAGCTATGGTCCTATTAGAATTTTTTCCTAGCCTCTGGCAGCTAGCAATCAGAAGGCCTTTTTGACTAACTCTTTTCTGTTGTTTGGACCATTCAGGCACTTACAGGACTCCCTGGCTGGGGTCCTTTTCTATTCCTTGGTACATTAGGCACTTAAAGGTCCCCCTGTCTGGGGTCCTTTTCTGTTGTTTGGCACATCAGGCAGTTTAAGGGCCACCCTGAATAGGGTCCTTCTCTGTTGCTGGGCATGTCAGCTGTTTAAAGTGCCATCCTTTCTGTGGTCTTTCAGCTGTCCAGTGCTGATGTGTGGGGAGATAGGGTGTAAAGATGGCTTCATCCCATGTGAATGACTCAGTAGTATCACTCTGGCTTTCCTTCACAAGCATTTCCTACTGTGATCTCCTCCGTCAGATGCCCTTGGGTCATCCCCCCATAGTCATAGCAGCAGAGGTTGCCTAGGGACTGCTCTCCAATCTCTATATTCCAGGTGTATTCCTGATATATCTATGGAGAGAGATGTACTCCACATCCACCTACTTCTCTGCCATCTTGGATCTCCCCCACTCTCTCTTAATGGTCTCTCTTGAGAGTGCTTTGTTTACATTTCTTGTGCAAAAATACTCAGCTCAGGTTCTCTTGTGAAAAGAAAATCTTTATCTAAAACAACGTATTTGTGTCTTGACTGAGAAAATTTAAAAAAAAAAGGAAAGAAAAAGAAGATTTCTATAACCTGTTGCTTCAACTACTCATCTATCTATCCCTGTATCCTACAATTTTTCCTGTTACAGTCGGAAGACTATCATAATCTCAGTCCCTGCACTAATTCCCATACTTTACTACTTGCTCAAAAATTTTGATTTAGCAATTTCTGCTTTCTCACATCACCAGTTTTTCCCTCTCTGATGCATTATTTAATCATCAGTACCTGTAGTGGGTTGAATGATGAATACCCACCCCCAGACATGCTTATACCCTGGAGCCCAAACTCTGTGAATCCTCCTTTATTTGGAAAAATAATCTGTGCATATATTATTAAGGAACTTGACATGAGATCATCATGGATTATCCAGGTGTGTCTGAAATCCAATAATAATTTTCTTTAAAAGAGAATAAAGTGAAGATGGAGACAAAGGAATAAGAAGAAATGTGACCAAGGAAACAGAAATTGGAGTGGTACAGCCAGGGAAACCAAGGAATGCATGGAGCCACCAGAAGCTGGAAGAGGCAAAGAAGAATTCTTCCCAGAACCTCCATAGGTGGTGTAGTCCTTCTGAGAACTTGATTTTAGATTTCTGCCCTCCAGAAACATGAGGGGATAAATTTCTAGAGTTTTAGGCCACCCACTTCATGGTAATTTGTTGCAGCAGCTATAGAAAACTAATATCCAAGTATCCAAAATCACTGCAGATGGTGACTGCAGCCATGAAATTAAAATACGTTTGCTCCTTGGAAGAAAATTTATGACCAACCTAGACAGCATATTAAAAAGAAGAGATGCTAGTTTGCCAACAAAGGTTCATCTAGTCAAAGCTATGGTTTTTCCAGTAGTCATGCATGGATGTGAGAGTCGGACTGTGAAGAAAGCTGAGCGCCGAAGAATTGATGGTTTTGAACTGTGGTGTTGGATAAGACTCTTGAGAGTCCATTGGACTGCAAAGAGATCCAACCAGTCCATCCTAAAGGAAATCAATCCTGAATATGCATTGGAAGGATTGATGTTGAAGCTGAGACTCCAATACTTTGGCCACCTGATGCAAAGAACTGACTCATATGAAAAGACCCTGATGCTGGGCAAGACTGAAAGTGGGAGGAGAAGGGGTCAATAGAGGATGAGATGGTTGGGTAGCATCACCGACTCAATGGACATGAGTTTGCATAAACTCCAGGAGTTGGTGATGAATAGAAGGACCTGGCATATTGCAGTCCATGGGGTAGCAAAGAGTCAGACACGGTTGAATGACTGAACTGAACTGATCCATACAAGGTCCAAACATCCAAACAAGAGAATAATTGTCTCTTCCTACAGATTCCAGTGTTCTTTTCTCCTTTTTTCATGAACCCCTTCCAATCAGATTTTTCTTTTTCCCACATCACTACAAGAAACTGCTCTTACTGAAGTTACCAAAGACCTCAACTAATAGATTCTAAATCCAATTTTCATTTCTCAGTCCTTATCTTACTGGACCTATGGACAGTCTTTGACACAGGGGATCAGTCTCTTCCCCCTTAAATAATTTCTGCACTTAGCTTCCAGGGCACTGCACTCACCAGCTTTCCATCAACTCTACTTTTGCTACTCATTTTATATCACCCCAACTTCTATAATTTGGTTTCCTTTATTATTTGCTCTTGCATTTCATCTTAAATATTTATATCAACTCCTAGGATAATGCATCCAATTTTGTGGTTTTGAATAAAATGCATATACTGATACATTTGTAAATTATATTTCTATTCTAGTCCCTACTATGCACTTCAAATCCAAATAATTAACTATTTATTACATATGCTGAAATGTGTAATCATTTTGCCAAATCCAACAAATCCAACTGAACACTAACATTCCTTCCAAACTCCTTCTCCCGTGTTACTTATACCTTAGTCACCATGGATCTTATTTTTCTTGTTATGCAAGACAAACATTTGAGTTATGTTTGACTCATTTTAACTTGCTCCTCTAACTCATCAAGAAATCCACTAGGTCCTCCTACAAATTTAAGAATTGACCTACATTTCACACTGCCAATATCCTGAGCCAACCCAAGAACTTCTGTTATGTGAACTATTGAAATAGCCTTCTAAATTATCTTTCTTCTGACTTTTTCAGCTTCCTCTCAACATCAGTCACTGTGATATTATTAAAATATAAACCAGCTGATATTCTGTCCCTGCTCAATACCAACCATTATCTTCCCACAACACTCAAATGAAAAAACAGATTTCTTAAAATGACCTTTAAGTACCTACATAATTTGCCCCTTCCATTACATCTGGGGTCTCATGTCCTAGTGTCTTCCTTGTTTACTCCCTTTAACGATAATGATGGGTATCTTATAGCTTATTTAAAAAACAAAGAATACTCCAACTACTTTAAAAAAAATGCTTTCACATACTTCTCTGGCCTCCTTATTTAAAATTTCAATTTTCCTTCCTACATTATTTTTCCACCTTAACACAAATAAGTATGTGATTTTCTATATATTTTACTACTTTTTTTGTACTTTGCATTGTTTGCCTCCCTCATTAATTTTAAGACCCAAAAGCTCAGTGATATCTGCCAGTTATTTTCACTTTTGTATACCCAGTACCTGGCACATAGTATGGCCATAATTAATCTTTGTTGAAAGACTAAATGAAATGATAAGAAAATGTTAGTCCTGAGAGGTGGGACACCATAAACTAAAGCATCAAAACTAAAATATTTATGCTCTATTTACAAATTTTAATGATAATAAAAGATTTCTAAGTCACACAAATGATCAGAGCTCAAGTTTGCATAGTGGTGGTGGTGGTTTAGTTGTTAAGTGATGTTTGAAACTTGTGTGTCTGACTTTTGACTCATGGGCTGTAGTCCACTAGGCTCCTCTGTCCATGGGATTTCCCAGGCAAGAATACTGGAGTGGGCTGCCATTTCTTTCTCCAGGGGGTCTTCCCCACCCAGAAATCAAACCCGGTTCTCCAGTATTGCAGGCAGGCTGACTCCTGCATTGCAGGTGGATTTTCACCAACTGAGCTACTTCCCTGGTAGTTCAGTTGGTAAGGAATCCACTTGCAATGCAGGAGACTCTCTGCAATACACGGAGTCACAAGAGTTGGACATGACTTAGGGACTAAACAACCACAAGTTTGGGTAATTCAACCAGTATTTTATATTAAGCATTTAATGCCAGATAATGTTTGGATTCCTCCTCAGGCCTAAGATCATGGCATTCTGTCCCATCACTTCATGGCAAATAGATGGGGAAACAGTGGAAACAGTGCTGACTTTACTTTTTTGGGCTCCACAATCACTGCAGATGGTGATTGCAGCCATGAAATTAAAAGATGCTTACTCATTAGGTTGGAAAATTATGACCAACCTAGACAGCATATTGAAAAGCAGAGACATTACTTGGCCAACAAAGGTCCATCTAGCCAAGGCTATGGTTTTCCCAGTAGTCATGTATGGAGGTGAGAGTTGGACTATAAAGAAAGCTGGGCACCAAAGAATTGATGCTTTTAAACTGTGGTGCTGGAGAAGCCTCTTGTGAATTCCTTGGACTGCAAGGAGATCCAATCAGTCCATCCTAAAGGAGATCAGTCCTGAATATTCACTGGAAGGACTGATGTTGAAGCTGAAACTCCAATACTTTGGCTACCTGATGTGAAGAGCTGACTCATTTGAAAAGACCCTGATGCTGGGAAACATTCAGGGCAGGAGGAGAAGGGGATGACAGAGGATGAGATGGTTGGATGGCATCACCGACTCAAAGGACATGAGTTTGCATAACTCTAGGAGTTGGTGATGGACAGGGAGGCCTGACATGCTGCGGTTCATGGGGTCGCAAAGAGTCGGACATGACTGAGCTACTGAACTAAACTGTTTGGATTCCAGTATTTATTTGTAACAAACTGCTTCTTTTGACACATGATTTTATGTATTTTTAAAATCATTAGTAATAACTACATGTCAGAACACACCATATTGTATGTAAAGAACTGAAACTAAAGAAGATTTTTTTTAATGTATTATTGGTTTTTTGAACTGATTATTGCCAAAATTATTATGATAAAAACTTAATGTACGTATATATTTGCTTCTCTTTAATCTAACAAGGAAAAGTAGGAATAATGTACCATTGTGATTTTTCCCTAAACAATGTCTCAAAAATGGACTCAAAAAAACAAATTTTTTTCCTTAAAGATTTTAAGGGAAAGTTATTCATATAGCCCTCCTAGATACTCATTATGTTTTAGTTTTAGTGTAGTTTCTTATATCTATAACAACTTCCTTAGGTGTTAATTGAGGTCTGCTCTCAAGAGCTATGCCTGAATTGTTTAACCAAAAAATAATTTATATCAAAGCATTTCGTTAAATATCACCAGGTTCTTCTTATATAACTAATTCTAAAGAAGAAGCAATGTTATATAATAGGGGAAAAAAATCTCTGAATACCAATATACCAGTTTGTATTATTTCAGTAAGTAGTTACGAAACTTTGAGGGAATCCATTAACCTCTTTTGGCTTCTTTGTTCTCATTTATTTAAAACAATTATTTTAAGCGTATATCTTGATTAACTTTTTAGAAATGGTAGGACTGTTGAGAGAGAGCAGGGGAAAGAAAAAAGAACTATCTAAAGATAAACACATTTATCTGGAGGTAATGTTAATTTTTATAGATTCAGTACATTTATTGTAGGTAGTCACCCTTAATATTCTTTATTAATCACTTAATTTTTCATGAGACAAATATTTGAGGGATGCTTGAATAATTATTATGCAGAAGACATTCTGCTAGGCCTCAAAAGTACAACAATGAAAAACACAGATATAGTCATTGCTTGGGATCTTTCAGTGTCTCACATCATGCAATACATTTGTCATACATAAAAAAAGGAGATGAAAGTATGTTTAAACTGGAAAGTGTATGCTCACCATAAACCTTTTTATATTGAAAATGTTTTAAATGCTAGTTTGACCAAACAAATACCTTTGTAGAGTTAATCTGGCCCATTTGGTCTCATAATAAGTGGCATAAAATGCTGTATGTTAAGGGAGTTAAGAGTGTGAAACAAATACCTTTGTACTCTCTAGCATGTTTTATGGCCCAGGGAGAATGCTTCCATGTGTTAATATTTAGATTATACATTCTTCAAAGATTTGTGTCCCTGGAATTAGAAGAAATAATTTCAGAAATAGTGTATCTCATAAGTTTAAATCCATATAATAACTTTTGGAAGAACTGTTGTTAGCAGGTAATATATCATTTTTTGTAGTGAGAGTTAAAAATAATGCAAACATACAAGAAAACTATATAGTTGTCACTTCAAAGAACTATTTGGAGGTACTCCTGAGGTCAAATTTAAATCAAGAGGAAACAAAAAGCATGGAAATCTGCAGAAAGATATGCTTGCCCTAACATGATGAGGACATGTAATGTTCATACATTACTCAAATATTGAAAGTGGATATATGTTAGAAAACAATTTTTGCTATTGCCTTTATTACAGGAAAATGAGTTCACTTTTAGTGTTTTCTTAAATTCATCTACTTCTAATATAGTCAATGCATACACAACTTTCCTTCCATTAGTTAAGCTTGGAACTTTTTATTATTATTATTATTATGGTGAAGTGGAAAAAGATAGCAGTTTGTTAGTTTGCCAGACAAAGGAGGGCATAGCAAGCTAATGTCCTGAAAATCGTTTGTCCTAAATTGGGGAAGATAGTGAGAAATTTTATAGTAATTTTTTAGAGAGGATGTGATCAGTTCAGAGATATCCTTCTGATGGGTTGGTGGTGAGGTAAGTTGGCAACCTTCAGGTCCACTGGTCTAGGGTCTGCATGCTTACAAGCAGTATACCATCATTAATCACTGTTTCCCACCTGGAGGAGGTTTCAGCATCTGGTCTCAGGACTCAGTGAAGCTTAGGTTTTTGATATCTCATCACAGAAACAATTCAGTGAGAGACAAACTGATAGGTAAGAAGTGGATTTATTCAGAGAGAAACACACTCCACAGACAGAGTGCAGGCCATCCCAAAAGGAAGAGCTGCTAAACCTGGAATACTTTTCATTCTCAATCAAGCAATCTGTTGTTGTGCACACCTGATTTTCTGAGAGCTGCTGGTAGAAAATCTCACAATTAGAAATCTAAGCTCTCAGTGTGGCCTAGAAAACTCTCTTTCTTTGAAAGTCAGTTTCTTTCCCATTATCTACAACAGCTTTTTTCAAACTTCTCATCAGTTCTCCAAATCCATCTCTCTATTCTGAGCTAAAGATTTCACCTTCTCAAAGACAGAAAAATTTCTCAGACAAGAATAGTCAACTCCATTTCATTAGGACAATAAATCAAGCCACCATTTCTCATACAACACTGTCCTTCCCAATCCACATTAAATTATAAAGAAACACACAAAAACAACTGAAGATAAGGAAAGGGATGGTTTTCCAGATGCCTTAGTGGTAAAGAATCTGCCTGAGATGCAGGAGATGTAGGAGACACAGGCTCGATTCTGATAGATTACGGTGAAGGATGTTGATTTGCGATCTCCAAAGAAGATGATTTAGCTTCGGGACCAGGGACCAGGTTTGATCACTCAAGGGCTTTTGTGTAGCAGAGATTTATTAAAGTATAAAAAGGGACAGAGAAAGCTTCTGACATAGACATCAGAAGGGGGACTAAGTGCTCCCTGGCTAGTCTTAGCAAGGGAGTTATATACTTTTTCATTTGGTTATTAAAGTAAATCAAAAGAATGTCTCAATGTGGTAAAGGTCTTACCAGACCCACTCCCACAACATACATTTTAAGATGACAGGATTAGTCAGAAGGTTCTCAAGAAGGAGAAACCTGTCCTCAAGCAGGGTATATTGTTGTTATATAATCATTGGTACAGAATTTAAGGGAAAAACATATCCTTGAGTGAGATGAGTTGTTTTGTTGTGCATTCATCAGCTCTGGGCTTAAAAAAAGAAAAAAGAAAAAAAAAATTGTCCTTTTCTACTCCTTGAGAACTTCAGACCCCTTTCTCCTTCTTAAGAGCCCCAGACTTCTTATAAATCTACCTAGGAATTGACTCTCTCAATTCCTGGGTCAGGAAGATCTGCTGGTGGAGGAAATGGCAAGCCAATCCAACCCACTCTCTTGCCTGGAGAATCTCATGGAGAGAAGAACTTGATAGGCCACTGTCCATGGGATCAGAAAAGTTGAACATGACTGAGCAACTGAACCTGCATTCATGGCTTCTAAATAAACTTGTCATAACAAAACTTTCTTTTCAGTTTCAAATTTAGTATCTGCTTCTTAAATAGAAGTTACCATTATCCTATCTGTTTCTTGAACTAGAGAGAAATTTCATTTTACTTCTTACAATAGTGACACCTTATACTTATTTGACTAAATAGATTACTGTACAGGTATAAGCTCCAGAAACACTTCAATACATTTTGAAAGATTGAAATAAATAAGAATCCTTCACTGATAAATGATTATCTGAAAATAATTTGAAAAAAAAATCTGAAATTTGAATATAAAGTTGGAAATAAAGTAGGCACAATAGCTACAAGTCCTGGTGGCTTAGCTGATAAAGAATCTGCCTGCAATGTGGGAGACCTGGATACAATCCCTGGGTCAGGAAGATCCCCTGGAGAAGGGAATGGGTATTCCAGTATTCTTGCCAGGAGAATTTAATGGACAGAGGATCCTGGTGGGCTACAGTCTATGGGATCACAAAAAGTTGAACACGGACTGGCAACTCGTTTCATATATGATATTATACATATTTCAATGCCATTCTCCCAAATCATCCCACCCTCTCCCTCTCCCACAGAGTCCAAAAGAAATAAAATTTAAAAAAACAAAACAAAACAAAAAAAAAACAAACAAACAAAAAGTTGAACACAACTGAGCTACTAACACACAATAGCTACTCAATTTTAGAAAAGAATGTGCAAAAGATTTAAAAAAGACAAATTACATTGTCTTTTTCTAATTGAGCAGTATAATCTTACTCTTTTTTTCCCCAAATCATATTTAGAACTACATGAAGTAATAGATGGTAAAGAACTACCCGCCAGTGCAAGAGATGTAAGAGAGGCAGGTTGGATCTCAGGGTCAGGAAGATGCTCTGAAGGAAGCCATGACAGTCCACTTCAGGATTCTTGCCTGGAGAATCCCATGGACAGAGGCACCTGGCAGGCTACAGTCCATAGTGTGGCAAAGAGTCAGACATGACTGAAGCAACTTAGCAGGCATGCACGAAAGAACAGAGTCTTCCTTTCCACAAGTTCCTGCTACATAGAACTTAAATAGGGGAAATGCAAGAGAATTTTCACAATGGAAAATGACTTCTTTGATGCTTATTCATTCAAAGAGAGACAGGAAGGTGAGAGAGGGAGAGAGAGGAGAAAAGAAAGGAAAAGGGAAAAAAAGAATTAAAATTAAGTAGAGGAAATAGGGGTACATAGAAATCCCAGAGGATGTAAGTAAAGGCATCCTGTAAATTGGGGAAAAAAGATATTTATGTTTTATATTTGTTTTCAAATAGATCATGTGCTCCTTGAAAAAAAAAAAAAAAATGGCAGCAGGCTATCTCCTTTTTCCATTCTATATAGTCTCTGCTCTGCTCTGTTTAGTATGGTCACTGAAAAATTATATTTACTCACCAACCAAGTGATCCAGCAGCATATGTAGAGGTCTTCTCTCATTGAATTGCCTTGAGGTATGAATTAAAATGTAAACCTGTATAATATCAATAAAGCTGACATAAAACTTTTGCTCCCAAAGATAGAAAGTGAAAAGAGCATGGCCTTAGGGTAATATACTATGCCTGAAGGCTAACCAAGCCTCCTGTCACACATTATATTGGAGTGTTATTACATTTTGTCTATTAGAGACATAGTGCCCTTGGGATTTTACAGGGTTTTGAACATAAATCCTTCAGCAGCTCAAATTTTAGTTGATGCAGAAGTATATACCCTAGCTCTAATGCTCATGAGTAGGACAAAATACCAAATCATTTCTTGAGATGCCTAATGTGAGCGTCAAATTACCAGGCTCCACCTAGCAAAAGGGAATGCTAATTAAAAGGGTAGGACATGTTCCAGTTGTTCTAATCAAAGAGAGCTTAATCCTTCCATAAGCTGGTTGGCTTTGTTGGAGGAAATTCTGAACAACCTTGTTACTTTTGATAACTGTAAGCTACTGACTCATGGCCCCTTGACAGCTAGCTGAGCATGTAATAACATTTCTCTGTATTTGGGGACTGGCTTAGCTGGCTTTATAATAGATTATTGTGGATGTTAAAGTGAAATGTTAGTCTTTCTTTAAAGCTCTGTATTCCCCGGTAATTAAGGTTATAAAAAGGGCACTGAGCACAATACAGTTTCAAGGTCGCCAAACACAGATATAACAGCCTTCAGTTTGTGTAAATAAGGTATTAACAAAGGTTTATTCTGCAATTGTGTCATGAAAAATAGGATTTTGAAGAGCAGTTTGATGGAAAAGTATTTTGAGGTAAATTTTGAAGTGTTTATTTTTTCCATTTTAGTTCCAAAAAAAAAAAAAATCGAATAGAAGCAAAATCAAGTGATATTACAGAAACACAGAAAAATGGAAAATATATACAATAAAAAAAAAAAAGTTGAATGCTATCAGTTAAAGAGAAAAAACAGGATACCAGACCAGAATGTCATCCAAAAAGCATTTGAGTTATCAGGTATAACAAGAACCTTGGAGAAATCACAACCTTTGGCATGGAAATGTCTACAGAGACCACCGAACAAAGATTTCACCTTAACTTTCAAGGCAGTGACAGTTATTGGTTGTTTGTGTTTCCAGTTCATTGTAAATGGAAAAAGCTAGAGAAAAAGTTCACCCGTGAGAGCTATTTAGCTACTTATTTCAAAGGAATACATTGAAAGTTTCATTCAACTTTGGATTTTTGATATTCACTCACCATTTGATGAGTATCTTATATTCGTCATTACAGTAGGGAGAAATGTTACATTGTGTGTTTCATAAAAAATACCGCTTTGTGATGATCAATTACCATGCAATTTGAAATTTAAAAAGAGAAGAAAAATTTCCTATGTAAGTATTATAAATGCAAAACAACTTTCTTAAAGCATGAAAGAGTCACACTAATGGTGTAGATTACTATTGCATAAGTGTCCTAGAGTTAGGAAAGCATAATTTGGAAGGCAATCTTATTTTCATTCTACCAGATAAGATTAGGGCAGGTACCCACCCCCCGGGAGCCAGCTTCTTTGCTTCAATTTTAAACTGCCAAAAGGGAGGATATGCAGTGCTTTATAGTGCAGACAAAAATGTCACACTAGTAATTGCTATGCAGGTGCTTAAGTACATGCCAAACAAAACCATAAATTATATTTCTCATGCTTTAGGTGTTAATTGTATTAGTAGTTAAGAGAACAATTACCACATAACATGTACCTTTTTAAAAGATAGAAATAATCAGGAAAATCATTTAGGTAACCTTTTGTGACAAATTAAGACTTCCTTTCATGATACTTTACATCTTTATGCTCATCTATCTTCTATACAGAAATATTCATTTTAGTCAAATTCCTTCCACCAGATGCCATTTATAATATGATGAAATCTTCCAAAATGCATCAAATAAAGCTATAATTTGTGATATAATGAATTCATTTAAAAATGAAAAGTAGAATAAAAGGAACTTTGCATGGTTTTTAGGAAATGAAAGCTATCCTAGACATTGCAAGCCATTTTCTCTCTCCCTGCACAAACTTGGTTGGTTATTCTCTGTAAGAGACAAAATTTAATAGCTATGTACCTCAGCATCCATGAACCCAGTAACCTTGTTAAGGTTTCTCCTCCCACTTGTTCTTTTATAGCATAATTTGCGTTGCACATGAACCCAATATTGAGGAGTCCTTCCCAGGTATTGTTCACATAGAACATGGGAGAAATAAGTGTCTTTTCCCTGTCTGACCACAAGGTAATAACACTACAATATCGGGCCAACATTGTCTGAGGTTCAAGCATCCTCATGAACATATAGAGGAAAATAGAAATAAAAACAAGAAATGTGAATATGATGGTATTCAGTTCTGTTCAGTTCAGTTCAGTCACTCAGTCATGTCTGATTTTTTGTGACTCCATGGACTGCAGCAAACCAGACCTCCCTGCGCATTGCCAACTCCTGGAGTTTATTCAGACTCATGTCCATTGAGTTGATGATGCCATCCAACCATTTCATCCTCTGTCTTCCCCATCTCCTCCTGCCTTCAATCTTTCCTAGATCAGAGTCTTTTCAAATGAGTCAGTTCTTCACATCAGGTGGCCAAAGTATTGGAGTTTCAGCTTCAACATCAGTCCTTCCAATGAATATTTGGGGCAGATTTCCTTTAGGATGTACTGGTTGGATCTCCTTGAAGTACAGTGAACCTTCAAGAGTCTTCTCCAACACAACAGTTCAAAAACATCAATTCTTTGGCACTCAGCTTTCTTTATAGTCCAACTCTCACATCCATACATGACTACTGGAAAAACAATAGCTTTAACTAGATGGACCTTTGTTAGCAAAGTAGTATCTCTGCTTTTTAATATTCTGTCTAGTTTGATCTGGGAGTGGGGTTCAAGATGGGGAACACATGTACACCCATGGCTGATTCATGACAATATATGGCAAAAACCACCACAATATTGTAAAGTAATTGAGCTCCATTTAAAATATATAAATTAATTTAAAAAATGAATAATAATATGCTGTCTAGGTTGGTCATAAATTTTCTTCCCAGGAGAAAGTGTTTTTTTTTTTTTTTTAATTTCATGGCTGCAGTCACCATCTGCAACAATTTTGGAGCCCCAACAAATAAAGTCTGCACTGTTTGCACTGTTTCTCCATATATTTACCTTGAAGTGATGGGACTGGATGCCATGATCTTAGTTTTCTGAATGTTGAGTTTTAGGCCAACGTTCTCACTGTCTTCTTTCAAATTCATCAAGAGGCCCTTGAGTTCTTCTTCACTTTCTTCCATAAGTGTGGTGTCATCTGCATATCTGAGGTTATTGATATTTCTCCTGGCAATCTTGATTCCAGCTTGCGCTTCATCTAGCCCAGCATTTCTCATGATGTACTCTGCATATAAGTTAAATAAGCAGAGTAAAAATATACAGCTATGACCACTCTTTTCCCTATTTGGAGCAAGTGTGTTGTTCCATGTCGAGTTCTAACTGTTGCTTCCTGACCTGAATACATATTTCTCAAAAGGCAGGTCAGATTTTCTGGTATTCAAGTTTCAAATTATTCCTAAGACTTTACAGAGCTCAGTCAGCTTCACTAATTATCAACTCCTTTGGTCTATGATACTTTAGGGTTTTTAGGAATTCTGGTAAATGCATTCATGTTCCTATTACTATTATTTACTTAGTTAAGCTATGTATTAATTGTTCAAGATGCCTAGAAATTGCATTTTAATATTAACTCAATTATTTCCTAGATAAAGTACCTTGGTCAAATATCTTTTTTTTTTTTTCCCCCAAATGCGATGGGTTTATTCTTTTTTACACTCGCGCAAATCCAAAGCTTCCATTATCGCACAGATACAATATATTATGAAGTCATGAAAAAGTGGTGAGAGATGTGAAGGAAGTGATGGAGGGTCACATCAACTCCTTTGTAACATGACACTAAACAGTCTCTGAAGAACACATTAAAAATAACACTGAAGAACTAAAATGAAGCGAGCTTGATGACTTGCAGAAATACATTTATCGCCTAGTTGAAAACACTTGATATATAGGGTTCAGTTTTGGCAAGATTGCAATTATTTGGAATAATAAAAAGTTTACACATTTGTAATTTCACAGGAGAGTTTTAAGCCCAAAATATACTGGGGTTTTTTTCTCTTCACTTCCAGGGACAAAGATGCTTTATTCAAAACTACATTAAGATTCTAGTTCAAATTGCTGCCCAAATTTATGCCCTTTTGCATTCAAGATCTTTCCATTGATGAGTGATGACAGAGTCAGTTTCATTTCTGGTCAAAGGGTCAGAGTATCAATTCATTTCAGTTACTCAGTTGTGTCCTATTCTTTGCGACCCCATGAAGCACAGCACGCCGGACCTCGAGTCCATCACCAACTCTCGGGGTCCCCCAAAACCCATGTCCATTGAGTCAATGAAGCCATCCAACCACCTCATCCTCTGTCATCTCCTTCTCCTCCTGCCCTCAATCTTTCCCAGCATCAGGGTCTTTTCAAGTGAGTCAGCTCTTCGCATCAGGGGGACAAAATATTGAGTTTAAGCGTCAACATCAGTGCTTCCAATGAACACTTAGGACTGATCTCCTTTAGGATGGATTGATTGGATCTCCTTGCAGTTCAAGGAATTCGCAAGAGGCTTCTCCAGCACCATAGTTAATACAGTGTTTCAGGTTTAAAAATAAAATTAAATTAAAAAAAAAAATAAAAGCATCAGTTCTTCAGCGCTCAGCTTTCTTTATAGTCCAACTCTCACATCCACACATGACCACTGGAAAAACCATAGCCTTGAGTAGACAGACCTTTGTTGGCAAAGTAATGTCTCTGCTTTTCAATATACTATCTATTTTGGTCATAACTTTCCTTCCAATGAGTAAGTGTCTTTTAATTTCATGGCTGTAATCACCATCTGTGCCATCTGCAGTGATTTTGGAGCCCAGAAAAATAAAGTCAATCACTCTTTCCACTGTTTCCCCATCTGTTTGCCATGAAGTGATGGGACCAGATGCCATGATCTTAGTTTTCTGAATGTTGAGCTTTAAGCCAACTTTTCACTCTCCTCTTTCACTTTCATCAAGAGGCTCTTTAGTTCTTTTCCACTTTCTGCTATAAAGGTGGTGTAATGTGCATATCTGAGGTTATTGATATTTCTCCTGGCCTCTTGATTCCAGCTTGTGTTTCCTCCAGCCCAGCATTTCTCATGATGTACCCTGCATTTAAGTTAATAAGCACGGTGACAATATACAGCCTTGATGTATTCCTTTTCCTATTTGGAACCAGTCTGTTGTTCCATGTCCAGTTCTAACTGTTGCTTCTTGACCTGCATACAGGTTTCTCAAGAGACAGGTCAGGTAGTCTGGTATTCGCATCTCTTTCAGAATTTCCCACAGTTTATTGTGATCCACACAGTCAAAGGCTTTGGCATAGTCAATAAAGCAGAAATATATGTTTTTTTCTAGAACTCTCTTGCTTTTTCGATGATCCAGTGGATGGTGGCAATTTGACCTCTGGTTCCTCTGCCTTTTCTAAAACCAACTTGAACATCTGGAATTTCATGGTTTACATATTGCTGAAGCCTGGCTTGGAGAATTTTGAGCATTACTTTACTAGCGTGTGAGCTGAGTGCAATTGTGCGGTAGTTTGAGCATTCTTTGGCATTGCTTTTCTTTGGGGTTGGAATGAAAACTAACCTTTTCCAGTCCTGTGGCCACTGCTGAGTTCTAGTTCAATAAAGTTGTCATTATTTACTTTAGCAGATAGAAAAGTTCCAAAGTTCAGTTTGTACTTAGAAGTGATACCAGAATAAGTGTTATTACTGCTGGCTGTCCACATGAGGTTTATTGATGTTTCAGTCTTATGGTTTACCTTCTGGTAGATGGACTCTCCAAATTCACAGCCATAGTTCAGGTGAGTATGCAACTGGGAGTCTGTAGCCTTGTAACCCGGGGCAGAATTATTCTGTGACTGTTGGGATTTGGATGTCATTCAGCCTCCTATATAAGTAAGATGATAAGAATACCTCAGTCAGTTCAGTCTCTCAGTCACGTCTGACTCTTTGAGACTTCATGGACTGCAGCATACCTGACATGCTTATCCTTCTCCAATCCTGGACCTTGCTCAAACTCATGTCCCTTTAATTGGTAATGCCATCCAACCATTTCATCCTCTGTCATCATCCCCTTCTCCTCCTGCCTTCAATCTTACCCAGAATCAGGTTCTTTCCAATGAGTCAGTTCTTCACATCAAGTTGCCAAAGTATTGGAGTTTCAGCTTCAGCATCAGTCCTTCCAATGAATAGTCAGTACTGATTTCCTTTAGGATGGGCTGGTTGGATCTCCTTGCAGTCCAAGGGAGTCTCAAGAGTCTTCTCCAACACCACGGTTCAAAACATCAATTCTTCAACACTCAGCTTTCCTATACTCCAACTCTCACATCCATACATGACTACTGGAAAAACAATAGCTTTGACTAGATGGACGTTTTTTGGCAAAGTAATGTCTCTGCTTTTTAATATGAGTCTAGTTTGGTCATATATTTTCTTCTAAAGAGCAAGCATCTTTTAATTTCATGGCTGAAGTCATCATCTGCGATTTGGAAGCCACAGAAAGAAACTCTCTTGCTGTTTCCATTGTTTCCCCATCGATTTGCCTTGAAGTGATGGGACTGCATATCATGACCTTAGTGTTCTGAATGTTGAGCTTTAAGCCAAATTTTCACTCTCCTCTTTCACTTGCATCAAGAGGCTCTTTATTTCTTCTTTGTTTTCTGCCATAAGGATGGTGTCATCTGCATATCTGAGTTTACTAATATTTCTCCCAGCAGTCTTGATTCTAGCTTGTGCTTTATCAAGTCTGGCATTTTGCATGATGTACTCTGCATATAAGTTAAATAAGCAAGGTGACAATATATACAGTCTTGATGTATTCCTTTCCCAATTTGGAACCAGTCTGTTGTTGTATGTCCAGTTATAGCTTCTTGACCTGCATACAGATTTCTCAAGAGTCAAATAAGGTTGTCTGATATTTTCATCTCTTGAAGAATTTTCCACAGTTTGTTGTGATCCACACCACCAAAAGATTTGGCATAATTAACAAAGCAGAAGTACATGTTTTCCCAGAATTCTCTTGCTTTATCAATGATCTAATGGATGATGCTAACTTGATCTCTGGTTCTCTGCCTTTTCTAAATCTGGCTTAAACATCTGGAAGTTCATGGTTCACATACTGTTGAAGCCTGGCTTAAAGAATTTTGAGCACTAATTTGTTAGCATGAGAGATGAGTGCAATTGTGGGGTATTTTAAATATTATCTGGCATTGCCTTTCTTTGATATTGGAATGAAAACTAATCATTTCCATTCCTGTGGCTACTGCTGAGTTTTCCAAACTTACTGGCATATTGAGTGCAATACTTTAACAACATCATCTTTTAGGATTTGAAATAGCTCAGCTAGAATTTCTTCACCTCTACTAGTTTTATATGTAGTTATGCTTCCTAAGGCCCACTTGGCTTTGCTTTCTAGGATGTCTGGCTTTTGGTGGTGATTACACCATCATGACTATGGGTCATGAAGATCTTTTCTTGTATAGTTCTTCTGTGTATTCTTGCCACCTCTTCTTAATATCTTCTTTTTCTGTTAGATCCATACCATTTCTGTCCTTTATTTTGCCCATCTTTCCATGAAATATTCCCTTGGTGTCTCTGATCTAATCCCATGAATCTATTTGTCACTTCCACTGTGTAATAGTAAGGGGTTTGATTTAGATCATAAATAAACGATCTAGTGGTTTTCCCTACTTTCTTCAGTTGAAGTCTGAATTTGACAATAAGGAGTTCATGTTCTGAACCACAGCCAGCTCCTGGTCTTATTTCTGCTGACTGTATAGAAATTCTCCATCTTTGGCTGCAAAGAATATAGTCAACCTGATTTCAGTATTGACCATCTGGTGATGTCCATGTGTAGAGTCTTCTCTTGTGCTGTTGGAAGAAGGTGTTTGCTATGACCAGTGGGTTCTCTTGGAAAAACTCTGTTGGCCTTTGCACTGCTTCATTTTGTACTCCAAGGCCAAATTTGCCTGTTACTTCAGGTATCTCTTGACTTCCTACTTTTGCATTCCCATCTAGTAAAATGAAAAGGTTATCTTTTTTGGGTGCTAGTTAGAGAAGGTCTTGTATGTCTTCACAGAATCACTCAGCTTCAGCTTCTTCAACATTATCAGTTGGGGTATAGATTTGGATTACTATGATATTGAATGATTTGCCTTGGAAATGAGCAGAGATCATTCTGTCAGTTTTGAGATTCCATCCAAGAACTGCATTTTTGGACTCTTTTGCTGAATATGAGAGCTATTCCATTTCTCGTAAGGGATTCTTGCCTATAATTGTAGATATAATGTTCATCTGAATTAAATTCATCCATTTCACACCATTTTAGTTCACTGATTCCTAAAATGTCGATGTTCACTCTTGTCACCTTCTGTTTGACCACTTCTAATTCACCTTGTTTCATGGACCTAATATTCCAGATTCCTATGTAATATTATTCTTTAAAGAATTGGATTTTACTTCCATCAACCAGTCACATCCACAGCTGGGCATTGTTTTTGGTTTGGCTCTGTCTCTTTCTGGCATTTTAATCCACTCTTCTCCAGTTGCATATTGAGCACCTACAGACCTGGTGAGTTCATCTTTCAGTGTCATATCTTTTTCCTTTTCATACTCTTCATGGGGTTCTCAATGCAAGAACACTGAAGTGATTTGCTATTCCCTTTTCCAGTGGACCACATTTTGTTAGAACTTTCCAAGATGCTCCATCCATCTTGGCTGGCTCTACATGGCATGGCTTATAGTTTCACTGAGTTAGACAAGGCTGTGGTCCTGTGATCAGCTTGATTAGTTTTTGGTAAATGTGATTTTTGTTGTCTGCCCTTTGATGGATAAGAATAAGAGGCTTATAGAAGCTCCTGATAGGAGAGACTGACTTGGGGAGAAACTAGGTCTTCTTCTGATGGGTCGGGCCATGCTTAGTAAATCTTTAATGTAATTGGCTGTTAATGGGTGGGGCTGTGTTCCCTCCCTGTTGTCTGACCTGAGACCAAACTATGGTGGAGGTAATGAAAAATACAGTGACCTCCTCCAAAAGGTGCCGTGCATGCACTGCCATACTCCATGTATCCAACCCTTCAGCAGGCCACTGCCAACCCATGTCTCCACCTGAGACTACTGGACATTCTGAGTCAATCTCTTGTGCAGTCACTGCTCCTTTCTTCTGGGTTCTGTTTCACACAAGGTTTTATTTGTGCCATCCAAGAGTCTGTTTCCCCAGTCCTGTGTAAGTTTTGGTGGCTCTGTAGTGGGTTTAATGGTGACCTCTTCCAAGAGTGCTTATGCCACACCCATGTCTGTTTCACCCAGACCCCCTGCCCCTGCAGCAGGCCACTGCTGACCCTTACCTCCACAGGAAACACTCAAAGAATGGTCTGAGTCTCTGTGGGGTCTCCTGATCACACAAGGTTTTATTTGAGTCATCCGAGTGTCTCTGGCAGGTATGGGGTTTTATTCTAAATGCGATTTTGCTCCTCTTGTCATCTTGCTGGGGCTTCTCATTTGCCCTTGGATGTTGGATATCTTTTCTTTGGTGGGGTCCTACATTCTCCTGTTGATAGTTCTTCAACAGTAATTTGAACTTTGGCATTCTCTCAGGAGAAGGTGAGCGTTTTTTCTTTTACTCCATCATCTTGTTCCAAGTATACCTACCTTATTGAATATTATGAGAGCTAAATGAATTAATGTAAGAACCAGTACCTGAAACAGGATAACAGCAACAACAATAATACAATGATTTAGGCTCTATTAAGGACTGCTCAGAAGCACACCGGCTGTGTTGGACCACACAGAAGCATGGCCGAGAGGAGCTACCCCTCGCCCAAGGTCAGGGGTGGTGACCGAGAGTGCCAGGCTGCGACAGCACAGGAGCTGCCTAGAGGAGCTACCCCACGTCCGAAGTCACAGGTGGCAGCTGAGATGAGCTATCACACTCCTGAGGTCAGGGGAGGCACCTGAGAGGAGCAGCCCCACATCCAAGGAGCATTGGATGCATGGGCACAGAAGGGCCAAAAGGAGCTACTCCACGTTCAAGGTCAAGAGGGGTGGCGATGAGGAGATAGCCCTAGTCCAAGGTAAGGAGCATTGGCTGCGCTTTGAGGGAGCAGCTGTGAGGAGATACCCCACGTCCAGGGTAAGAGAAATCCAAGTAAGATGGTAGGTGTTGCGATAGGGCATCAGAAGGCAAACACACTGAAACCATAATCACAGCAAACTAGCCAATCTGATCACATGGACCACAGCCTTGTGTAACTCAGTGAAACTAAGCCATGCTGTGTGGGGCCACCCAAGATGGGCGGATCACGGTGGAGAGGTCTGACAGAATGTGGTCTGCTGGAGAAAGGAAGAAAGGAATGGCAAATCACTTCAGTATTCTTGCCTTGAGAACCCCATGAACAGTATGAAAAGGCAAAATGATAGGATACTGAAAGAGGAACTCCCTGGGTCAGTAGGTGCCCAATATGCTACTGGAGATCAATGGAGAAATAACTCCAGAAACAATGAAGGGATGGAGCCAAAGCAAAAACAATACCCACTTGTGGATGTGACTGGTGATAGAAGCTAGGTCAGATGCTGTAAAAAACAATATTGCATAGGAACCTGGAATGTCAGATCCATGAATCAAGGAAAATTGGAAGCAGTCAAACAAGAGATGGCAAGAGTGAATGTCGACATTCTAGAAATCAGCAAACTCAAATGGACTGGAATGGGTGAATTTAACTCAGATGACCATTATATCTACTACTGCGAGCAGGAATCCCTCAGAAGAAATGGAGTAGCCATCATGGTCAACAAAAGAGTCCGAAATGCAGTACTTGGATGCAATCTCAAAAATGACAGAATGATCTCTGTTCATTTCCAAGGCAAACCATTCAATATCACAGTAATCCAAGCCTATGCCCCAAGCAGTAATGCTGAAGAAGCTGAAGTTGAATGGTTCTATGAAGGTATACAAGACCTTTTAGAACTAGCATCCTAAGAAGATGTCATTTTCATTATGGGGGACCGGAATGCAAAAGTAAGAAGTCAAGAAACACTTGGAGTAACAGGCAACTGTGGCCTTGTAGTACAGAATGAAGCAGGGCAAAGGCTAATAGAATTTTGCCAAGAGAATGCACTGGTCATATCAAACACCCTCTTCCAACAACACAAGAGAAGACTCTACACATGGACATAACCAGATGGTCAACACTGAAATCAGATTGATTATATTCTTTGCAGCCAAAGATGGAGAAGCACTATACAGTCAGCAAAAACAAGACTGGGAGCTGACTGTGGCTCATACCATGAACTCCTTATTGCCAGATTCAGACTGAAATGGAAGAAAGTAGGGAAAACCACTAGACCATTCAGGTATGACCTAAATCAAATCCCTATGATTATACAGTGGAAGTGAGAAACAGATTTAAGGTACTAGATGTGATAGACAGAGTGCCTGATGAACTATGGCCGGAGGTTCATGACATTGTACAGGAGACAGGGATCAAGACCATCTTTATGGAAAAGAAATTCAAAAAAGCAAAATGGCTGTCTGAGGAGGCTTTACAAATAGCTTGAAAAGAAGAGAGGCAAAAAGCAAAGGAGAAAAGGAAAGATATAAGCATCTGAATGCAGACTTCCAAAGAATAACAAGGAGAGATAAGAAAGCCTTCCTCAGTGCTCAATGCAAAAAATAGAGGAAAACAACAGAATAGGAAAGACTAGAGATCTCTTCAAGAAAATTAGAGATACCAAGGGAACATTTCATTCAAAGATGGGCTCGATAAAGGACAGAAATGGTATGGACCTAACAGAAGTAGAAGATATTAAGAAGAGGTGGCAAGAATATACAGAAGAAATGTACAAAAAAAAAGAGCTTCAAGACCCAGATAATCATGATGCTGTGATCACTGACCTAGAGCCAGACATCCTGGAATGTGAAGTCAAGTAGGCCTTAGAAAGCATCACTATACACAAAGCTAGTGGAGGTGATGGAATTCCAATTAAGCTATTTCAAATCCTAAAAGATAATGCTGTGAAAGTGCTCCACTCAATATGCCAGCAAATCTGGAAAACTCAGCAGTGGCCACAGGACTGGAAAAGGTTAGTTTTCATTCCAATCCCAAACAAAGTCAATGCCAAAGAATGCTCAAACTACCTCACAATTGCACTCATCTCACACACTAGTAAATTAATGCTCAAAATTTTCCAAGCCAGGCTTCAGCAATACGTGAACCATGAACTTCCAGATGTTCAAGCTGGTTTTAGAAAAGGCAGACAAACCAGAGGTCAAATTGCCAACATCTGAGGGATCATCGAAAAAGCAAGAGAGTTCTAGAGAAACATCTATTTCTGCTTTATTGACTATGCCAAAGCCTTTGACTGTGTGGACCACAATAAACTGTGGAAGATTCTGAGATGGGAAAACCAGACCACCTGACGTGCTTCTTGAGAAACCTATATGTAGGTCAGGAAGCAAGTTGGAACTGGACATGGACAACAGATTCCAAATAGGAAAAGGGATATGTGAAGGCTGTATACTCTCACCCTGTTTATTTAACTTATATGCAGAGTACATCATGAAAACCCTGGGCTGTATGAAGCACAAGCTGAAATCCAGATTGCTGGGAGAAATATCAATAACCTCAGATATGCAGATGACACCACCGTTATGGCAGAAAGTGAAGAGGAACTAAAGAGCCTCTTGATGAAAGTGAAAGAGAGAGTGAAAAAGTTGGCTTAAAGCTCAACATTCAGAAAACTAAGATCATGGCTTCCAGCCCCATCAATTTATGGCAAATAAAGGGGAAACAGTGGAAACATAGGCTGATTTTATTTTTGAGTGCTCCACAATCACTGCAGATGGTTACTGCAGCCATGAAATTAAAAGATGCTTACTCCTTGGAAGGAAAGTTCTGGCCAACCTAGACAGCATATTAAAAAGCAGAGACATTACTTTGCCAACAGAGGTCCATCTAGTGAAGGCTATGGTTTTTCCAGTGGTCATGTATGGATGTGAGAGCTGGAGTATAAAGAAAGTTGAGCGTGGAAGAATTGATTCTTTTGAACTGTGGTGCTGGAGAATCCTCTTGCTAATCCCTTGTCCTGCACGGAGATCCAATCAGTTCATCCTAAAAGAGATCAGTCCTGAGGTTCATTAGAAGCAGTGATGTTGAAGCTGAAACTCAATACTTTGGCCACCTGATGCAAAGAGCTGACTCATTTGAAAAGACCCTGATGCTGGGAAAGATTGAAGGCAGGAAGAAAAGGGGATGACAGAGGATGAGATGGTTGGATGGCTTCATCGACTCAATGGACATGAGTTTGGGTAAACTCCGGGAATTGCTAACGGACAGGGAAGACTGGTGTGCTGTGGTCCATGGGGTCACAAAGAGTCGGACATGACTGAGCAACTGAACTACACTGCATTTTGAACTCTTTTTTTTTTTTTTTTGCTGTAAAGGTTACTCCATTTTCTAAGGGATTCTTGCCTACGTAGTAGATATAATGGTCATCTGAATTAAATTCACCCATTCCAGTCCATTTTAGTTCACTGATTCCTAAAATGTTGGTGTTCACTCTTACCATCTTCTGTTTGAACATTTCTTTTTTTTAAATTTATTTATTTTAATTAGAGGCTAATTACTTTACAATATTGTATTGGTTTTTCCACACATCAACATGAATCTGCCACAGGTGTACATATGTTCCTAATTTACCTTGATTCATGGACCTAAGATTCCAGGTTCCTATGCAATATTGTTCTTTACAGATTCGGAGTTTACTTCCATCACTAGTCACATCTATGGCTGGGCATTGTTTTCACTTTGGCTCCATTTCCTCATTCTTTCTGGAGTTATTTCTTCACTCTTCTCCAGTCTCATATAGTGCACCTAGGGAGTTCATCTTTCACATCATATGTTTTTGCATTTTCATACTATTAACAGGGTTCTCAAAACAAGATTACTGATGCCTATACACCAGCAATGAAATATCAGAAAGAGAAATTAAGGAAACTACCACATTTACCATTGCTAGAAAAAGGGTAAAATATCTAGGAATAGAGAAGTTTTTTAAGCTGAGTCTGCTCCTTGTAAACTATTGTCTAACAGCAGCGACAGTCCCATTTATATGTCATTAATCATGGGCCACACTTATCTTGTGAAGAGACTGAAAAATACAATCTTCCCCTCTGATAGGTAATGTACTAAGTTAAAAATGAGAGTCTATTATTAACTGAAATAGGATTTTTAAAGAGTTTGTTTTAGGCAGATATTCTTAGCTGCCACAGTGGAAAACAGAAAACTGGTATCATTAAGTTTCTACCTTAATGAAACACCAATTTGGGTGAGTGGAACTGATTTTGGAGTAAAGGAATACACGTGTCTATAACTGTAGTAGATTGTATAGATAAAACATGGTATTTGTCTTAGTGGAACATATGTTTAAGTGATCATATATTCACGTCTTATTTAAATTTTTATTTTCCTTTATGTACCCATGTCCAAAAAAAAAAAAAAAAAAAGGAGACATAGCTAGAACAAAACACAGTTTATTTGATAGTTGCATATTTGAATGCAGCTTTTGTAAATGCTTTGAAATATCTCAAAATCCAAATTTGCTCCATATGAAGAAAGAACCACTATCCATGATAGGATTCTTTGTTTTTAGAAATTATTACCTACCACATCTTTCCATTAGAGACACTGATTAGGGCCATTTTGTCTTTTAGACCTTCCCTAAAGTTAAATACACTTAGGGATCATTTATAATTATCCTAGTTATCTTGAATATAATTACTGTACTATAATTACTGTCCTAATTATCTTGGATTGCTATAAAAATACAGTAGACTGGGTAGTGTATAAAGAACAGAAATTTATTTCTTAAAGTACTGGAAGCTGGAAGTTCATCCTCCAGGCTCTGGTAAGCAATCTCTTCCAGGCTGTATATTGCTGATTTTTATTGGTAACTTCACATGGCACAGAGAGAAAAAGGAAGCAAGTTCTTTCTGACTTTTAAGAGGACACTGAACACATTCATGAGGGCTCCACCTACATAACCTCATTTGGTCGTAATTACCTTCCAACTGCCCTACTATTTAATACTATCACATCTGAGGGTAAGACTGCAACTTAAGAACTTTTCAGGGACCATAAACATTTAGTCCATAACAGGCACTGAGAAAAAATTTTATACTAAAGCAAGCTATAGAAATGTTCCATGGTATTCTGCTGAGCTTCTTCAAGCACAGGGTTTCAGTTCAAAGGAATTACCTCTGAGATGATTAAAGAACACTACTAGATGGTACATTCTTGGTAGATAAGAAAATTAGTTTTTGTCTGTATGTCTCTAAAATCTGGTAGAGTCCTTAACAATTAACAGGCCTTTAAAATTTGAGAATGGGATAAAGAAATTGGATTCTGTTAGTGCAAATAGTGAAAGTGCTAGTCGTTCAGTCATGTCCAACTCTTTGAGACTCTATGGAGTGAAGCCAGCCAGGCTCTTCTGTCCATGGAATTCTCCAGTCAAGAATACTGCAGTGGGAAGGCATTCTCTTCTCCAGAGGATTTTCTCAATCCAGAAATTGAACCTGGGTCTCTTCTACTTCAGGCAGGTTCTTTACTCTCTGAGCCACAAGGGACACCCTTCTGTTAGTGAAATTTAGCTGTGTATATATATAAAAAATTATCTCCTTAGCGTAAAATAAATATATGAAGTGCAACATGGCTGCTCAGTAATTCTTAAATACAGCTGTGTTTAGGTTACCACTTCTCATAGGTGGACTGGGAACAGAAATGTTAAGGAAGTCCCTGGGCAGGACTTTTGAAAGCAAGAGCACTGTGCTCCCTGCTGAATGTCTGAGGTAGATACTGAGATACTAGAGATGGTGTAGCCCTACAATGGAGCAGACCTACGACACTATATCACCACATGGAGTAAATTAACTTCTAAATAGAATTAACATTACATGGCTGAGCATGAAATGATCTATTGGATTAAGCCATTGAGATTTGGGGGTTTATTTGTTAAGACGGATAACCATAACCACAACAAAAGCAAAGATAACTCTCTAAATATAGAATATGTAAGTTAATTTTCCAAGATAATGTGGTCTTTCAATAGGGAAAAGTCAGTAAGTTTTTATCAAATATTGACTGTAATCCTTTCATGTACCAGGATCTATATTTGTATAAGCCATTCTGGAATTTTTCTAACATAGATATACATATATGGAAATATTCCTTTTGAGTCACTACATCAAAAACTATGGAAGAGAATTGTTAAGGCTCTACTATTAGACACCAGTTCTTACACTCCCTACTTTGAAACCCCAAATAATGTGAATGCTCCTAACTCATGGTTTCTAAGGTTCAGTATAATTGACATATTGGGTCAGATAATTCCTTGTTGTGAGAAATTATCAAACATACTGCAGGATGTTTAGCAACATTCCTGGTCTCTACTCAGTAACTCCCTGCCATTTGTGACAACAGAAGTTATCTTCTGTTGAGATGTTGCTAGAAGGACTCTGGGGTCAAAATGTCTCCTGATTGAGAACCATCATGATCTTAACTTTCATACATCATTTTGTTACTTGCATTTACTTCCAAACTCTAAGTATGACTTACTAGAAAATAATGTCTGCTGCTGAACTGACATATAGTTCAGTAAGTCATATATATATATATGTCAGTTCATCCTCTTATCTTGTCTGACTATTTGCTACTCCATACACTGCAGTATGTCAGGCTTCCCTTTCCATCACCCACACAAGGAGATTGCTCAAACTCATGTCAATCGAGTTGGTGATGCCATCCAACCATCTCATCCTCTATTGTCCCCTTCTCTTCATGCCTTCAATCTTTCCCAGCATCAAGGACTTTTCCAATGAGTCAGTTCTTTACAGCAGGTAGCCAAAGTATTGGAGCTTCAGCTTCAGCATCAGTCCTTCCAATGAGTATTCAGGACTGATTTCCTGCTGAGCTTTCCAAATTTTCTGGTATATTGAGAGCATCACTTTTATAGCATCATCTTTAGAATCTGAAATAACTCAGCTGGAATTCCATCACTTCCACTAGCTTTGTTCATAGCTATCTTCCTAAGGTTCACTTGACTTCCCACTCCAGGATGTCTCACTCTAGATGAGTAATCATACCACCATGGTTATCTGGGTCATTAAGACTTTTTTTTTTTAATAGTTCTGTGTATTTGTGCCACCTTTTCTTAATATCTTCTTCTTCTCTTAGGGCCTTACAGCTTCTGTCCTTTATTGTGCTCTTCTTTGCATGAAATGTTCCTTTGATGTCTCAATTTTCTTGAAGGGATCTCTAGTCTTCCCCAATCTATTGTTTTCCTCTATTTCTTTGCATTGATCACTTAAGAAGACTTTCTTATTGCTCCTTGGTATTCTTTGGAACTCTGCATTCAAATGGGTATATATTTCCTTTTCCTTTAGCTTCTCTTCTTTTCTAGGCTATTTCTAAAGCCTCCTCAGACAACATTTTTTCTTTTCTGCATTTCTTTTTCTTGGGGATAGTTTTGATTACCACCTCCTGTATTTATTTGTCACTTCCACTGTATAATCATAAAGGATTTTATTTAGGTCATAGCTGAACTGTCTAGTGGTTTTCCCTAGTTTCTTCAATTTAAATCTGAATTTCTATACAATGGAATAATCATAGTCATAAAATAATTAAATTGAGTCAGTTGTAGTAATATGGATGAACTTAAAGCCTTTCATACAGAGTGAAATGTCAGAGAAAAACAAATATTTTGTATTAACTCATATACAATGAGTTGTATATGAACCTATTTGCAGGACAAGAAGAGAGACAACAGATGTAGAGAATGAACTTCTGGACACAGAGAGGTGAAAGGAGACAGTGGAACAAATTGAGAGAGTAGCATTGACATATATACACTACCATGTGTAGCATAGACAACTAGTAGGAAGCTGCTGTATAGCACAGAGAGTTCAGCTCAGTTTTCTGTGGTGACCTAGAGGAATAGAATGGAGGAGTGGAAGAGAGGCTCAAGGAGGAGGTGGTGTATGTACACATATGGCTGATTCATATTGTTGTATGGCAGAAACTAAGACATTACAAAGCAATTCTATTCCAGTAAAAAAATAAATAAATAAACTAATAATAAAATAAGATAAATCACAATAGTGTATTAGCTTACTCTATTTGGGGGTATGAATAGAAAATATATTTAAATTTTATCAATGTGTGGCATGTATTAAGCATTAAAAAAACATTGATTATATTCTGTCTTTGGGGTTAATAATTTCACCAAAATATGTGTTTTATATATAGACACATGGTTCATTTAGTTATTCAAGAAATGCTAAGTTGCTAAAAGCAGGATTTATGCTAAGTGCTGAGTCACAAAAGAGAGGAAATTTGACAATCATGATAGTCTCTTGAAACATTTTCAGGAAAGTTTTTATTATTCTATCCAAGTCCTACAAAGCATACAGTACATATCATAGCCACAAATTTAGATCTATAAAAATAAAAATTAGCCATTGGTTTTGCTTAAAAATCTATATACATTTGACTCAATAAGAAAAAAAAAACTTAATTCTTACATTGTATGGCCCTGATATTACATTAAGAATGTAAATGAAAGTATTAAATAAAATTTCTGAAATGTACTCATTTGCATAGACAATAGTTTGGCTACCACACTGTATGTAACGGAGATATAAAAATAATATTTTTTATAGATGTTCATATGTATGTCCATTGCTTAAATCGTATTTGTATTTTAAGAATCCTTAAACATTCCAGTGTCCTTCATACAGTATGCAGTACCAGGATAAACAGCCACTTTGGAGGAGAAGCTGTTAAACTTGTATAATGATTTCCTGCTGAGGTTCAGAGTAGGAGGCATCTCTATGAGAGACAACAATGTCTAGCATTTAGCAGGCCTTCAACTTCCATTTGTTGACTGAAGAAGGAATGCTTGGCTATCATAATGATGTCTGCCTAAGGAGGATTCTGTGGACTCTATTCATACCTAGCCCAGCTGCCTATATTTTGATACAGACAGATAATTTGGCAGTTTCACAGCATGCTTTGCTTATGAGTGATGTCTGGAGAATGCAGGACTGTCACTGACTTTAGAAATGATACTGCTAGTGTCAAAATATAAAAGTGCAAGTTGGAAAACCAGTTCTTAATAATTACTAGAAATAGAGGTTTCCCTTTAGAGCAACATATAATGAAACAGATTTTGAAACATTTACCTAAAGCATGAGAAAATAAATAGATTTTTCAATCTCTAGGGCATTTTCAGTCTGTTTATATTTTTAACCATTCTTCTGTCATTTAGAATAAAAACACCAGCTCCCACCATTCCATAACGGCAATATTTTCTCTGGGACTTCGAGTAGCAAACAGTCCCTTTAGCTGTTGGTAGTTTTGTTGACAGATAACCTCTGGTATTTCAGGGAACTGGCTGCTTAACTAATCCTGCTCTTGAGAGCCTCGTAAGACTTGCTTCCTTCACTACACATGAAATTGTTAATTAGCTGATTATCCTAACACCTTAGCTAACACTCTTATCTGAGTGTACCTTCTGCTTATGCTGGCATGACAGAAAGAATAGTACCTTTCTGTGGCTCCTCCATGCCAAGAACTGATCCCTCAATTCTTCTCCTTCCAGACTAAGCAAAAATGATGTGGGTGGAGGGAGAGTTGTAGAAAAGATGTGAGATCTCCTGAACCCTATAGTGTATATAAGTCTGATCCAACTGTATGATATATACTGAGTAAATATTATCAGATTATAACATCAAGAGTATGAGAAAGAGCTTCTTTCTGAGATTTGGAGAATGTGTTTGCTCTTCCTTTTGAGGGTGGATGAGTTATAGTCAGAAAGTACATTTCTACCTTACAGCAGATAATTTCAATCAATGTCATTTTATTCCTTTCCTTTTACAGTGTGATGGTCTTCCACTAATTCTTTCAAATCTTTTATTTCTAAAACATGGATACACACTAATACTGTGTGTATATGTGTATATATGCATATTTATATGCATATATTTTAGTATACATACATATATTTACATATACATGCATATAAATATATATAACTACAGTTCAGTCACTCAGTCATGTCTGACTCTTTGTGAACCCATGGACTGCTTGTTCAAACTCATGTCCACTGAGTCAGTGATACCATCCAACCATCTCATCCTCTGTCGTCCCATTCTCCTCCTGCCTTGAATATTTCCCAGCATCAGGGTCTTTTCTAATAAGTCAGCTCTTAGCTTCAGGTGGCCAAAGTATTGTAGCTTCAGCATCAGTCCTTTCAATGAATATTCAGGACTAATTTCATTTAGGATTGACTGGTTTGATCACCGTGCAGTCCAAGGGACTCTCAAGAATCTTCTCCACCACCACAGCTCAAAAGGAACAATTACTGGACACTCAGCTTTCTTTATGGTCCAACTCTCAAATCCATACATAACTACTGGAAAAACCCATAGCTTTGGCTAGATGGACGTCTGTTGGTAAAGTAATGCCTCTGCTTTTCAATAATATGCTGTCTAGGTTGGTCATAACTTTCCTTCCAAGGAGTAAGCATCTTTTAATTTCATGGCTGCAGTCACCATCTGCAGTGATTTTGGAGCCCAGGAAAATAAAGTCTCTCACTGTTTCCATTGTTTCCCCATCGATTTGCGCTTAAGTGATGGCACCGGATGCCAGGATATTAGTGTCTGAATGTTGAGTTTTAAGCCAGTTTTTTCATGCTCCTCTTTCACTTTCATCAAGAGTCTCTTTAGTTCCTCTTCACTTTCTGCCATAAGGGTGGTGTCATCTGAATATATGAGGTTATTAATATTTCTCCCTGAAATATTGATGTACTCTGCATATAAGTTGAATAAGCAAGATGACAATATACAGCCTTTCTCAATTTGGAACCAGTCCATTGTTCCATGTCTGGTTTTAACTTTTTCTTATTAACCTGCATACAAATTTCTCAGGATGCAGGTAATGGCATTACCTGATATTGTAATGATATTACCTCCTCAGATTAAGGCAGCAGTCTGTTATTCATATCTCTTGAAGAGTTTTCCTTTGTTGTGATCTACACGGTCAAAAGATTTTTAGCACACAGTCAATGACGAAGTAGATGCTTTTCTGTAATTCTCTTGTTGTTCTATAATTCAGTGAATGTTGGCAGTTTGATCTATGGTTCTTCTGCCTTTTCTAAATCCAGCTTGCATATCTGGAAGTCTTGGCTCGTGTACTGTTTAAGCCTAGATTGGAGAATTTTGAGCATTACTTAGCTAGCATGTGAGATGAGTTCAATTGTGCAGCAGTTTGAACATTCTTTGGTATTTCCTTTCTTTGGGATTGGAATGGAAACTGACCATTTCCAGTCCTGTGGCCACTGGTGAATTTTCCAGATTTCCTGGCATATTGAGTGCAGCACTTTTACAGCATCATTTTTTATGACTTGAAATAACTCAGCTGGAATTCCATCACCTCCACTAGCTTTGTTTGTAGTGATACTCTCTAAGGCTCACTTGACTTTGCACCCCAGGATGTCTCACTCTAGATGAGTGATCACACCATTGTGGTTATCTGGGTCATTAAGATTTTTTTTTTTTTTAATATATAGTTCTGTACATTGTTGCCACCTTTTCTTGTTAGGGCCATACAGCTTCTGTCCCTTATTGTGCCCATCTTTGCATGAAATGTTCCCTTGATATCTCTAATTTTCTTGAAAAGATCTCTAGTCTTCCCTACTCTACCATTTCCTCTATTTCTTTGCATTGATCACTTAGAAACACTTTCTAATCTCTCCTTGGTATTCTTTGGAACTCTACATTCAGATGGATATATCTTTCCTTTGCCTTTCACTTCTTTTCTTTTCTCAGCTATCTGAAAGGCATCCTCAGACAACCATTTTTTCTCTTTGCCTTCTTCTTGGGAATGGTTTTGGTCACTGCCTCCTGTATGATGTTAGGAATCTCCATCCATAGTTCTTCAGGCACTCTGTCTATCAAATCTAATCCCTTGAATTTATTTGTCACTTCTACTGTATAATCATAAGGGATTTGATTTAGGTCATAGCTGAATGGTTTAGCTGATTTCCCTACCCTCCTCAATTTTATATATGTAGCAGTACCTATACAGAACAGTTAATAGTAAAGTTCTCTCAGTTTTCTCCTCAGGCATCTCTAACCCACAACTTGTTTCTTAGAAATGCCTCAAGCATTAACATGACATCAAAGAAGGAATAGCATGGCATTTACTATATAAATATTAATCTGGGGAAATAAGGAACTATTAGAATCCATATTCAGAAGATGCAAACTTTCATTTTATCAAACTAATATGTAAGTCGTTTAAAGGAATGATATATGTTTTACTGGTTGATTTAACATTCATTTTAAAGAGGAAATTTTCTTAATCTTAACATATTTATACTAGCTAAAGTTCAGATCAACTTTATCTAGCTTGGGAAAGACAATTATTTGATAAGTATAGATCACTTCATTCTTGAAAACCCTGCTTTCAATAAATAGTCTCCAAGTTTAAAAATGGTTTAAGTGTGGGGTCAAACTAACTTTTCATTAAATCAAAGGAGAGAACCAGATGCTTAGAATAAGGAAGATAATTAATCCATGGCCTTGTAGAAGATTAAAGGCTCATTTGAAGAAGACATTTATATGCTGGAGTCACTGATTTTGTTCTTGTTTTGTTTTGCATCTCATGATAATTAAATTCATAAGATATTTGAGAAACATATTGATAATACTTATTGACAGCATATCAGCATTTCAGAAAATTTCCCCGTACCTCAGTGATCAAATTTACCTTTGTTTCTAGTTTTGTGGTAAAAGTATATGTATTTTGCATTTTTTTAAATCTCATTAAAAGATGAACATTGAATTCTATGTAGGTTTCACGGATTTGGTTCTTACAAATGTTCACTAATAGGTGTCTCCCAGTGTGCCAAGTCGCTTCAGTTGTGTCTGACTGCTTGTGACCCTATGGACCATAGCCTGGCAGGTTCTTCTGTCCATAGGATTCTCCAAGCATGAATACTGGAGTGGGTTGTCATGCCCTCCTCCAGGTGATCTTCCTGACCCAGTGATCAAAACTGTGTCTCTTATATAGACAGGCAGGTTCTTTACGACTAGCGCCACCTGAGAAGCACAGATGTCTCCCTATAAATAAAATAGAGGCAACTGAATTAGGATAAATGTTATTAGGTCAAAATATATAATTCCATGCACTCATTTACTTACATGTTAACAAGCCAATTAATCCGCCACAGGTATACATGTGTTCCCCATCCTGAACCCTCCTCCCTCCTCCCTCCCCATTCCATCCCTCTGGGTCGTCCCAGTGCACCAGCCCCAAGCATCCAGTATCGTGCATTGAACCTGGACTGGCAACTCATTTCATACATGATATTTTACATGTTTCAATGCCATTCTCCCCAATCTTCCCACCCTCTCCCTCTCCCACAGAGTCCATAAGACTGTTCTATACATCAGTGTCTCTTTTGCTGTCTCGTACACAGGGTTATTGTTACCATCTTTCTAAATTCCATATATATGCGTTAGTATACTGTATTGGTGTTTTTCTTTCTGGCTTACTTCACTCTGGATAATAGGCTCCAGTTTCATCCACCTCATTAGAACTGATTCAAATGTATTCTTTTTAATGGCTGAATAATACTCCATTGTGTATATGTACCACAGCTTTCTTATCCATTCATCTGCTGATGGACATCTAGGTTGCTTCCATGTCCTGGCTATTATAAACAGTGCTGCGATGAACATTGGGGTACACGTGTCTCTTTCCCTTCTGGTTTTCTCAGTGTGTATGCCCAGCAGTGGGATTGCTGGATCATAAGGCAGTTCTATTTCCAGTTTTTTAAGGAATCTCCACACTGTTCTCCATAGTGGCTGTACTAGTTTGCATTCCCACCAACAGTGTAAGAGGGTTCCCTTTTCTCCACACCCTCTCCAGCATTTATTACTTGTAGACTTTTGGATTGCAGCCATTCTGACTGGTGTGAAATGGTACCTCATAGTGGTTTTGATTTGCATTTCTCTGATAATGAGTGATGTTGAGCATCTTTTCATGTGTTTGTTAGCCATCTTTATGTCTTCTTTGGAGAAATATCTATTTAGTTCTTTGGCCCATTTTTTGATTGGGTCATTTATTTTTCTGGAGTTGAGCTGTAGGAGTTGCTTGTATATTCTCGAGATTAGTTGTTTGTCAGTTGCTTCATTTGCTATTATCTTCTCCCATTCTGAAGGCTGTCTTTTCACCTTGCTAATAGTTTCCTTTGATGTGCAGAAGCTTTTAAGGTTAATTAGGTCCCATTTGTTTATTTTTGCTTTTATTTCCGATATTCTGGGAGGTGGGTCATAGAGGATCCTGCTGTGATGTATGTCAGAGAGTGTTTTGCCTATGTTCTCCTCTAGGAGTTTTATAGTTTCTGGTCTTACGTTTAGATCTTTAATCCATTTTGAGTTTATTTTTGTGTATGGTGTTAGAAAGTGTTCTAGTTTCATTCTTTTACAAGTGGTTGACCAGAGTTCCCAGCACCACTTGTTAAAGAGATTGTCTTTAATCCATTGTATATTCTTGCCTCCTTTGTCGAAGATAAGGTGTCCATATGTGCGTGGATTTATCTCTGGGCTTTCTATTTTGTTCCATTGATCTATATTTCTGTCTTTGTGCCAGTACCATACTGTCTTGATAACTGTGGCTTTGTAGTAGAGCCTGAAGTCAGGCAGGTTGATTCCTCCAGTTCCATTCTTCTTTCTCAAGATCGCTTTGGCTATTCGAGGTTTTTTGTTTTTCCATACAAATTGTGAAATTATTTGTTCTAGCTCTGTGAAGAATGCTGTTGGTAGCTTGATAGGGATTGCATTGAATCTATAGATTGCTTTGGGTAGTATACTCATTTTCACTATATTGATTCTTCCAATCCATGAACATGGTATATTTCTCCATCTGTTAGTGTCCTCTTTGATTTCTTTCACCAGTGTTTTATAGTTTTCTATATAGAGGTCTTTAGATTCTTTAGGTAGATATATTCCTAAGTATTTTATTCTTTCCGTTGCAATGGTGAATGGAATTGTTTCCTTAATTTCTCTTTCTGTTTTCTCATTATTAGTGTATAGGAATGCAAGGGATTTCTGTGTGTTGATTTTATATCCTGCAACTTTACTATAGTCATTGATTAGTTCTAGTAATTTTCTGGTGGAGTCTTTAGGGTTTTCTATGTAGAGGATCATGTCATCTGCAAACAGTGAGAGCTTTACTTCTTCTTTTCCAATTTGGATTCCTTTTATTTCTTTTTCTGCTCTGATTGCTGTGGCCAGAACTTCCAAAACTATGTTGAATAGTAATGGTGAAAGTGGGCACCCTTGTCTTGTTCCTGACTTTAGAGGAAATGCTTTCAATTTTTCACCATTGAGGATAATGTTTGCTGTGGGTTTGTCATATATAGCTTTGATTATGTTGAGGTATGTTCCTTCTATTCCTGCTTTCTGGAGAGTTTTTATCATAAATGGATGTTGAATTTTGTCAAAGGCTTTCTCTGCATCTATTGAGATAATCATATGGTTTTTATTGAAAACTCTTGAGATTTTTTGAAGAAAAGAGAGATATAATGAAGGCTAGAGAGCCAACAGATTAAGGAGATTTAATGGGATAACTTGCTAACTTGATGTTTATACACTAAAAGAAAGGGATTAACAGGAATAGGAAGAATGAAAAAATGTAAAGGATAGAGGGGGGAAAAGACATAAAATTGATACTCTGACATGGGTTGGTTAAAGAACATTCTTGATGTAGATTAAAATTTTGGTGTGGTGGCAGGAATAGAGGCTTATCTGTTATATAATTTTTGTTTCAATTTGAAGATTTATTAATTCAGTGAATATGCTATCTACACTACTGAATGTAGGAGAACATGAAAGATGGGAATTTAAGAATATTTTAGGGAGATTTGGGGAGACTTATGCAAAATATTTGAATTATTGCTTTAAACAAGAGCAAGAACTGAAGAAGGAATGTTGAAAGAAGACAAGTCATGACTAAGATTCCAACTGAGGTGGAGTGTCATAAATCCATATTATCAAAAATCCACAGCATTTTTAGGCATGTTCAGCAGTGTTTAATAGCCTGGGGAATATGTAGAGGAGATGGGAAAATATTTCTCAGGTAGTCTGTTTAAAGAACAATAAAAAAATAATTAGTAAAAATAAGAATCAAAGAATGTACTGATGGATTAGAAACCTTAGATGTGAAGAAGAAAAAGAAAATGAGAAGAAGAATAAAGAGATAAAACAGAAGGTTCAAGGAACAGGACTTTATGAATTTGAAAAAAAATATATCATTATTGTTTTTGTTTTTGCTTGGTTTTTTTTTTTTTTTTCTTTCCTTTGGCCAGTAGCAAATTGTTTTATTTATTTATATTTATAAATTTATATTACTTTTTTGAGTATAGTTGTTTTACAAAATTGTATTATTTTCTGCTGCATAGCAAAGTGATTAAATTATATGTATATACATGTTCCCTCTTTTAAATAATAGATTTTCTTCTCATTTAGTTTTCAGTTAGGTCACCACAGAGCATGGAGTAGAGGTCCCTGTGCTATAAAGCAGGTGGTCATTAGTTATCTATTTATACATAGGTGTGTGTGTGTGTGTGTGTGTATGTGTATCTCAACCCCAATCTCTCAATTCATCCCACCCTTTTCCCCTCGATATCCATGCATCCATTCTCCATGTCTGTGTCTGTATTTCTGCTTTGCAGATAAGTTAATCTGTATCACTTTTGTACATTCCATTGTATTGTATTTGTTTTTCTATTTCTGACTTACTTCACTCTGTTTGAGTCTCTAGGTCCATCCATGTTTCTTCAAATTGCATAATTCCATTCTTATTATGGCTATTATTCCATAATACATACGTACAACAATGTCTTTATCCATTCATGGGCTGATGTGCATTTAGGTTGCTTCTATATCCTGACTATTGTAAATAGTGCTGCAATGAAGTGTTGGGTGCATATATCTTTTTGAATTATGGTTTTCTCCAGATATATGCCCAGAAGTGGGATTTCTGGGTCATATGGTATCTAAGGAACTACCATACTGTTCTTCACAGTGGTTCGATCAATTTGCATTCCCAATGTAAGAGGGATTTCCTTTTCTCCACTGGCTCTCCAGCATTTATTCTTTGTAGATTTTTTGATGATGGTCATTCTCCTAGTATGAGGTGGCACCTCACTGAAGTTTTTATTTGCATTTCTCTAATAATTAATGATGTTGATCATATTGTCATGTATTTGTTGCATCTGTATGTCTTCTTTGGAGAAAATATGTCTTGATATTAACTGAGATGAATACAAGCTGGTTTGTGATTTGGGAAAGGAGTGTTCCAACTCAAGTTTTAATTGATTAGGAGGTTCCAAGATCCAGTGTAGAAGAATGTTGATAAGAGAGAAAAAGTCATTAAAGGTGAATCAAAAAGTCACAAAATTGAAAGGTTAGGGGACTGAATGTTAAAGTAATCCAGAAAGAATTATATTGTTTCTCAGAATGATAAATGCTCCAAATAAAATGGATAACCAAGAGAGGTATCATAATCCATCTGACAGAGTGACAGCCCAGAAAATGGCCATTAGTAGAAAATAATTGAGTAATTCTTCAAAGTGAATAAAGATAAAACATAAGGGAAATGTTTCATAATGGTAAGTACATGAAATTCGGTATCTGGGGACCTAACAGAAGCAGAACATATTAAGAAGAGGTGGCAAGATTATACAGAAAAAATACAAAAAGGTCTTAATGACTGGGACAACCACAGTGGTGACGTCACTGACCTAGAGTCAGACATCCTGGAGTGTGAAGTCAAGTGGCCCTTAGGAAGCAATACTATAAGCAAAGTTAGTGGAAGTGATGGAATTCCAGCTCAGCTATTTCAAATCCTAACAGATGATGCTGTTAATGTGTTGCACTCAATATGCCAGCAAATTTGGAAAACTCAAAAGTTACCACAGAATTGGAATGGGTCAGTTTTCATTTCAATCCCAAAAAAGGACAATGCCAAAAAAAGTGTTCAAACTACCACACAGTTGAACTCATTTCACATGCTAGAAAGTCAATGCTCAAAATCCTTCAGTTAGGCTTCAACAATACATGAACCAAGAATATCTAACTGTAGAAGCTGAACTTAGAAAAGGCAGAAGAATCAGAGACTAAATTGTCAACATATCTTGGAGCAAAGAAAAAAGCAAGGGAATTTCAGAAAAGTATCTACTTCTGTTTCATTGACTACACGAAATCCTTTGACTATGTGGATCACTATGAACTGTGAAAAATTCTTTAAAAGATGGGAATATGAGACCACCTTATCTGTCTTCCAAGAACCTGTATGCAGGTCAAGAAGCAATAGTAAGATCCAGACATGGGACGATGGACTGGTTCCAAATTGAGAAAGCAATATGTCAAGGCTTATATGGGCACCTTACTTATTTAACTTATATGCAGAGTACATTAAGTGAAATGTTAATCTGGATGAATGACAAGCTGAAATCAAGATTGCCAGGAGAAATATCACTAACCTCAGATACGCAGGTGACATCACCCTTATGGCAGAAAGCAAAGAGGAACTAAACAGCCTCTTGATGAAAGTGAAAGAAGAGCGTGACGAAGTCACCTTAAACTCAACATTCAAACATAATATCCTGGCATCTAGTGCCATCACTTCATGGCAAATAGATGGTGAAACAATGGAAACAGTGAGAGACTTTATTTTCTTGGGCTCCAACATACTGCAGATGGTGACTACAGCCATGAAATTAAAAGACACTTGTTCCTTGAAATAAAACCTATAACCAACCTAGACAGCATATTAAAAAGCAAAGACATTACTAACGAACAAAGGTTCATATACTCAAGCTATGGTTTTTCCATATGTTGGATGCAATCCCCCAAATTACAGAATGATCTCTGTTTGTTTCCAAGGCAAACCATTCAATATCATGGTAATCAAAGTCTATGTCCAATGAGTAACAGTGAAGAAACTAAAGTTGAATGGTTCCATGAAGGCCTACAAGACCTTTTAGAACTAAAACCAAAAAAGGATGTCCTTTTCATTATAGGGGACTAGAATGCAAAAGTAGGCAGTCAAGAAAGACCTGGAGTAACAGGCACGATCGGCCTTGGAGTACAGAATGAAGCAGAGAAAAGGCTAATAGAGTTGTGCCAAGAGAATGGACTGGTCATAGCAAACACCCTCTTCCAACAACACAAGAGAAGACTCTACACATGGATATCACCAGATGGCCAACACACAAATCAGATTGATTATATTCTTTTCATCCAAAGATGGAGAAGCTCTATATAGTCAGCAAAAACAAGACCAGGAGCTGACTGTGGCTCAGATTATGAACTCTTTATTGCCAAAGGCTTCAATAGAAAAAGTATAGAAAACCACTAGACCATTCAGGTATGACCTAAATCAAATCCCTTACGATTATACAGTGGAAGAAGAATAGATTTAAGGGATTAGATCTGATAGACAGACTGCCTGATGAACTATGGATAGAGGTTCAGGGCATTGTACAGGAGACAGGGATCAAGATCATCCCCAAGGGGGGAAAAATGCAAAAAAAGCAAAATGGTTGTCTCAGGAAGCCTTACAAATAGCTGTGAAAAGAGAAGTGAAAAGTAAAGGAGAAAAGGAAAGATATTCCCAATTGAATGCAGAGTTCTGAAGAATAACAAAGAGAGATGAGAAAGCCTTCCTCCGCGATTAGTGCAAAGAAATAGAGGGAAATAATAGAATGGAAAAGACTAGAGATCTCTTCAAGAAAATTAGAGACACCAAGGGAACATTTCATCCAAAGATGGGCTCGATAAAGGACAGAAATGGTATGGACCTAATAGAAGCAGAAGAGGTAGCAAGAATGCACAGAAATACTATACAAAAAAGATCTTCATGACCCAGATAATCACGATGGCGTGATCACTCACCTAGAGCCAGACATCCTGGAATGTGAAGTCAAGTGGGCCTTAGGAAGCATCACTATGAACAAAACTATTGCAGGTGAATAGAATTCCAGTTGAGCTATTTCAATCCTGAAAGATGATGCTGTGAAAGTGCTGCGCTCAGTATGCCAGCAAATATGGAAACTCAATATTGACCACAGGACTGAAAAAGGTCAGTTTTCATTCCAATCCCCAAAAAAGTCAATGCCAAAGAATGTTCAAACTACTGCACAATTGCACTCATCTCACACACTAGTAAAGTAATGCTCAAAATTCTCCAAGCCAGGCTTCAGCAATACGTGAACCATGAACTTCCAGATGTTCAAGCTGGTTTTAATAAAGGCACAGGAATCAGAGATCAAATTGCCAACATCCACTGGATCATCGAAAAAGCAAGAGAGTTCTAGGAAAAAACATCTATTTCTGCTTTATTGACTATGCCAAAGGCTTTGACTGTGTGGATCACAATAAACTGTGGGAAATTCTGAAAGAGATGGGAATACCAGACCACCTGACCTACCTCTTGAGAAACCTGTATGCAGGTCAGGATGCAACAGTTAGAACTGGCCATGGAACAAAAGACTGGCTCCAAATAGGAAATGGAGTACATAAAGGCTGTATATTGTCACCCCGCTTATTTAACTTCTATGCAGAGTGCATCATGAGAAATGCTGGGCTGGAAGAAGCACAAGCTGGAATCAAGACCGCAGGGAAAAATATCAATATCCTCAGATATGCATATGACACCATCCTTATGGCAGAAAGTGAAGAAGAACTAAAGAGCCTCTTGATGAAATTGAAAGAGGTGAGTGAATATGTTGGCTTAAAGCTCAACATTCAGAAAACTAAGATCATGGCATCTGGTCCCATCATGTTATGACAAATAGATGGGGAAACAGTGTAAATAGTGGCAAACTTTTATTTTGGGGCTCCAAAATCACTGCAGATGGTGATTGCAGCCATGAAATTAAAAGACGCTTACTCCTTGGAAGGAAAGTTATGACCAACTTAGACAGCATAGCATTTTTGACAATTGAATTCTTTTTTTTTTAGGTTGATTTTTTTTTTTTTTTTACTTTACAATATTTTATTGGTTTTGCCATACTTCAACATGAATCCACCACGGGTGTACACATGTTCCCCATCCTAAACCCACCTTCCACCTCCCTCCCGGTACCATCCCTCTGGGTCATCCCAGTGCACCAGCCCCAAGCATCCTGTATCCTGCATTGAACCTGGGCTGGTGATGCATTTCTTATATATTATACATGTTTCAATGCCATTCTCCCAAATCACCCCACCCTCTCCCTCTCCCACAGAGTCCAAAAAACTGTTCTATACATCTGTGTCTTTTTTGCTGTCTCACATACAGGGTTAACATTATCATCTTTCTAAATTCCATATATATGCATTAGTATACTGTATTGGTCTTTATCTTTCTGGCTTACTTCACTCTGTAGAATAGGCTCCAGTTTCATCCACCTTCTTAGAATTGATTCAAATGTATTCTTTTTAATGGCTGAGTAATACTCCATTGTGTATATGTACCACAGCTTTCTTAGCCATTCATCTGCTGATGGACATCTATGTTGCTTCCATGCCCTGGCTATTATAAACAGTGCTGGGATGAACATTGGGGTACACGTGTCTCTTTCACTTCTTGTTTCCTCAGTGTGTATGCCTAGCAGTGGGATTGCTGGATCATAAGGCAGTTCTATTTCCAGTTTTTTAAGGAATCTCCACAATGTTCTCAGAACAGTGAGGACAATTGAATTCTTATCTCTTCTTTGTAGTGTAGTATGCCCTAGGATTTTGCTTAAGATTTTCTTTGCTGTTAGTTAATTTGCAGATATGTACAACATAGTTGTACATAGACATAGTTACAACATGTCTGTCTCTTTGTTATGGAAGAGTGCTATGCTTTATACTTAATTATTAATAAGGATTAGTTGAAGATATGCTGTTAATATAAATTTCATCTTAATATAAACTGTATTATACTAACTATATATAACTATTAAGTATAAATGTTACCTATGAAGTTCTATGCAAAGATTGCTATTTCAGAATAGTAAGGGGCTCTATCGGAGAAGGCACTGGCAACCCACTCCAGTACTCTTGCCTGGAAAATCCCATGGATGGAGGAGCCTGGTGGGCTGCAGTCCGTGGGGTTGCCTAGAGTCGGACACGACTGAGTTACTTCCCTTTCACTTTCCACTTTCATGCATTGGAGAGGGAAATGGCGACTCACTCCAGTGTTCTTGCCTGGAGAATCCCAGGGACAGGGGACCCTGATGGGCTGCCATCTATAGGGTCACACAGAGTCGAACATGACAGAAGCGAGTTAGCAGCAGCAGTAGCAGGGCCTCTATGTATTTATAAAAAATGCTTTCTAGTTTCTTTGAAATATAAATAACTCATTACTTATATGAGAAAAATGCAGGTTTTTAATATTTATTGAAATTAAACATAATTTAAATGTTTTGATCACCTATTTTCAAAACAATTATCATTATCGATGGTGGTGAATCTAATATTGCTGAATCCTACATTATGCCACTGGCACCTTGTAATGAAACTGACCAAATTTTTTTTTTTTTTTTCCTTAGATTTCTTCTGGCTGGAATGATTAACTCCTGAAAAAAAGAAAAACATAAAAATAAAATACTTCTGAGAATAAACTGCTTCCTACTAAAGCATTATTTTTTCAATTATTGTTAAACTCAAGCAATCTGCTCATGCTTTTCCAGGTTTAATTGGATTTATAAGGATTTCTTTTTAGTATTGTGAAAAGTCCTTTAATTATAATTGATCCTTTGACCTCTGGTCTAGATGTGAACTGTGTGGGGCTAACCACTTCCTTTCCTGACAGCACCAGAAGGTTTTTTGACTGCTCAGGGAAGACAGCTGGGACTCACTGCGCTTGTTTCCTGCATTATAGGTGGGCTTCAGGACTTATAATCATGTCCTTTTTTCCCTTAACCAGCTACTGACTCCAAAGCACACCTTTCTACACTTATTTAAACAGTTATTTCCCCAAATGCGGAGAATATGCAGGTACTATGAGAATAGACGATCCAACTGTTGATGTGTTCTCCTTAATTATTTTCAAATTTCCTTCCTAAATCACCCACTCTAAGGTTTACTAAGAGTTACAAAATTCAGAGTGTGGATTAACATTTTAATTTTACTGAAAGCGCCAGCAGTTTAACACTTGAATTCATAATGCTCTTCCTTCTCACAAAGAGCCTGTTTTTAAACCTAACATCAGTCTAAAAAACATAACAAGCAGAATTATACAAAAGCATACATGCCGAACATTTTCATCATAACAGGTGAGTGGCTCTCAGAGCAGACAAGAACCCATAGGGTATTCACTTCGATGACTAGTCTCTTCAAAACCCCATCTCTGCTCCACATGTGCAATTTTAGATCTCTCTGCTTCCCAGCATGAACTGAGATAGAGCCTCTTGCACCTTCTGAATATATTATGTTCATTCTCTACTCTAAGCTTGTTTTTATTTTTTTTCCCCCAAATTGATGGACTACATTTTCATTCCCACTTCCTTTTCATATCTTAACTAGTTTTTATTTTTTCATTTCAGTTTTATTGAGGTATAATTGACAAGTAAAATTTTAAAATATTTGATGTATATTTTATGGCAATTTAATACACATGTACATTGTGAAAAGACTACCCTCATGAGTTATTAATAACTGATAAATCCATCACCTCAGCCATTTATCTTTTTTTGTAAGAACATTTAAGTTCTACTGTCTTAGCAAATTTAAGTTATGCAATACAGTGGTATCAACTACACTCATCATGTTTTACATTAGACCCACCATCCCTAGCCCATGGAGATTACTTTTCTATTACATGAGTTTGATTTTTATTTTCTCAGGTTCTACATATCAGTTATATCACAATAATTTTTTTTCTCTTTCAAACTTGTTTCACTAAGCATAATGCCTTCAAAGTCCATCCACACTGTTGCAAATGGCATGATTGTCTTCTTTCTCATGGTTGAATAATATTCCATTTATACATTCATTCACTGAGAAACACACTTAGGTTGTTTCCATATCTTAGATATTTTTAAAGACTAATTGAGGTACAACTGAGAGGATAACAGGCAGGAAGGCCAGGGGTCTCCAAATGGAGGAAATATGCTGCAAGTATCAGTCATTTTTATCTCTCTTAAGCCGCAAGAGGAAACAAACCAGTGATTTTTAATTTTTTTTTTCTCTCCCCTTCTTTATACAAATTAAAAAGGTTTCTCTTAAAATACTGTGTTGCCATAATGACACCTGATTCCACCTGAAGTTAACTATTCTCAAACCTTGAGTTAACCAATGCATTTTTCTTAGAGAAATATTTGTCTTAAGCTATGTTAATGTACTATGTATTTACCCCAGACTGTCTTTTAAGTCTGTTCTGCCTAACTGCTCAGAACCTACTTGAAAAACCATTATGTTATACTCAGACATTGTTCCCCTAATCTATGTAAACGAAACTATTTGTATGGTTATCTGCCCTTTCTACAAGATTCAAGTCGATCCTTTTATGGCCCGGGATGACACATCTGGTGCCAAGATTATCCCAAAATACATCTTATGGATGAGAGCCTGGTGCCATTTTGTTTTAAGACATTCCTTTCTTTCAGTAACAAACTGCTGCTGCTAAGCCCCTTCAGTCGTGCCTGACTCTGTGCGACTCCATAGATGGCAGCCCACCAGGCTCCCCCATCCCTGGGATTCTCCAGGCAAGAACACTGGAGTGGATTGCCATTTCCTTCTCCAATGCATGAAAGTGAAAAGTGAAATGAAGTCACTCAGTCGTGTCCGACTCCTAGCGACGCCATGGACTGCAGCCTACCAGGCTCCTCCATCCATGGGATTTGCCAGGCAAGAGTACTGGAGTGGGGTGCCATTGCCTTCTCCTAACAAACTGCTAGTGACTATATAACATCTAGCTGAAGACTAGCAGTGGGGTACTCTTTCTGCTCCTTTCTGATAACTATGTCAGAAGCTTTCTCTATCTCCTTTATACTTTAATAAAACTTTATTACACAAAAGCTCTGAGTGATCAAGCCTCGTCTCTGGCCCTGGATTGAATTTTTCTCCTCTGGAGGCCAAGAATCCTGGCGACTTTTCATTGTTCAGCAACAACCTTTCACAACCTCCAGTATACTTTGTCAATCTTGCCTACCACTGTTTCTTAAGTATTTGTTTCACCAATCAAAGGCATTTTTTTTTTAAATAAGTATTATCTTATGGGATTATTAGGGAGAAACCCTTGGCCAACTCAGAGAGCTAGGCACATAGTATGTCCTAAGTTTTAAGAAGAGGGAGGATGTTTCTACTTCTGTATTCTTATTTCCTTGTGGCAGAAAGTGAAGAGGAACTAAAAAGCCTCTTGATGAAAGTGAAAGTGGAGAGTGAAAAAGTTGGCTTAAAGCTCAACATTCAGAAAACGAAGATCATGGCATCCAGTCCCATCATTTCATGGGAAATAGATGGGAAACAGTGGAAACAGTGGCTGACTTTATTTTTCTGGGCTCCAAAATCACTGCAGATGGTGACTGCAGCCATGAAATTAAAAGACGCTTACTCCTTGGAAGCAAAGTTATGACCAACCTAGATAGCATATTCAAAAGCAGAGACATTACTTTGACAACAAAGGTCCGTCTAGTCAAGGCTATGGTTTTTCTGTGGTCATGTACGGATGTGAGAGTTGGACTGTGAAGAAGGCTGAGTGCCGAAGAATTGTGGTGTTGGAGAAGACTCTTGAGAGTCCCTTGGAATGCAAGGAGATCCAACCAGTCCTTTCTGAAGGAGATCAGCCCTGGGATTTCTTTGGAAGGAATGATGCTAAAGCTGAAACTCCAGTACTTTGGCCACCTCATGTGAAGAGTTGACTCATTAGAAAAGACTCTGATGCTGGGAGGGATTGGGGACAAGAGGAGAAGGGGATGACAGAGGATGAGATGGATGGATGCCATCACTGACTCGATGGACGTGAGTTTGAATGAACTCCGGGAGTTGGTGTTGGACAGGGAGGCCTGGCGTGCTGCGATTCATGGGGTCGCAAAGAGTCGGACACGATTGAGAGACTGATCTGATCTGATCTGAGTCTTATTTCCAACATGGTCAGCAAGGATGACATACATCCTTTTATCTTTTTATTACCTCCACTTCAGTGCTTTTATAGACAGTGGCATTTTTCAGTCTCAGTTTGCCAACTGCTCAGCCTCACTTTTATTAAGAAGAAATTACACATTTAACAATAATCTTGTTGTCATTTCCATTTTCTGTGGCAAACAGTGTGAAATATTCTGCTTTTTTTTGACATAGGCCAGACACAAACTTTTCATTTCCTGGTCACAGAGGCAAAAGTGTTTGTCTTACATGATATAAGCATTCCGTGGACTGTGCCTGGTCACACCAGCCTGATCTGTCATTTTTAGTTCCTCACCTATGTTACTTATTGTTTCAGTCAGTTCAGTTCAGTTCAGTCACTCATTCATGTCCAACTCTTCGCAACCCCATGAATCACAGCACTCTAGGCCTCCCTATGCAACACCAACCCCTAGAGTTCACTCAGACTCACATCCATCGAGTCAGTGATGCCATCCAGCCATCTCATCCTCTATCGTCCCCTTCTCCTCCTGCCCCCAATCCCTCCCAGCATCAGAGTCTTTTCCAATGAGTCAACTCTTCGCATGAGGTGGCCAAAGTACTGGAGCTTCAGCTTTAGCATCATTCCTTCCAAAGAAATCCCAGGGCTGATCTCCTTCAGAAAGGACTGGTTGGATCTCCTTGCAGTCCAAGGGACTCTCAAGAGTCTTCTCCAACACCACAGTTCAAAAGCATCAATTCTTCAGTGCTCAGCTTTCTTCATAGTCCAACTCTCACATCCATACATGACCACAGGAAAAGCCATAGCCTTGACTAGACGGACCTTTGTTGTCAAAGTAATGTCTCTGCTTTTGAATATGCTATCTAGGTTGGTCATAACTTTCCTTCCAAGGAGTAAGCGTCTTTTAATTTCATGGCTGCAATCACCATCTGCAGTGATTTTGGAGCCCCCCAAAATAAAGTCAGCCACTGTTTCCACTGTTTCCCCATCTATTTCCCATGAAGTAATGGGACCAGATGCCACGATTTTCGTTTACTGAATGCTGAGCTTTAAGCCAACTTTTTCACTCTCTTCTTTCACTGTCATCAAGAGGCTTTTTAGTTTCTCTTCCTTTTCTGCCATAAGGGTGGTGTCATCTGCATATCTGAGATTATTGATATTTCTCCCGGCAATCTTGATTCCAGCTTGTGTTTCTTCCAGCCCAGCGTTTCTCATGATGTACTCTGCATATAAGTTAAATAAGCAGGGTGACAATCTACAGCCTTGACACACTCCTTTTCCTATTTGGAACCAGTCTGTTGTTCCATGTCCAGTTCTAAATGTTGCTTCCTGACCTGCATATAGTTTTCTAAAGAGGCAGGTCAGGTGGTCTAGGATTCCCATCTCTTGAAGAATTTTCCACGGTTTATTTTGATCTACACAGTCAAAGCTTTTGGCATAGTTAATAAAGCAGAAATAGATGTTTTTCTGGAACTTGCTTCCTTTTTCCATGATCCAGTGGATGTTGGCAATTTGATCTCTGGTTCCTCTGCCTTTTCTAAAACCAGCTTGAACATCTGGAAGTTCACAGTTAATGTATTTCTGAAGCCTGGTTTGGAGAATTTTGAGCATTACTTTACTAGCATGTGAGATGAGTGCAATTGTGCGGTAGTTTGAGCATTCTTTGGCATTGCCTTTCATTGGCATTGGAATGAAAACTGACCTTTTCCAGTCCTGTAGCCACTGCTGAGTTTTCCAAATTTGCTGGCATATTGACTGCAGCACTTTCACAGCATCATCTTTCAGGATTTGAAATAGCTCAACTGGAATTCCATCACCTCCACTAACTTTGTTCATAGTGATGCTTTCTAAGGCCCACTTGACTTCACATTCCAGGATGTCTGGCTCTAGGTGAGTGATCACACCATCGTGATTATCTTGGTCATGAAAATCTTTTTTGTAGAGTCCTTCTGTGTATTCCTGCCACCTCTTCTTAATATCTACTGCTTCTGTTAAGTCCATATCATTTCTGTCCTTTATCGAGCCCATCTTTGCATGGAATATTCCCTTGGTATCTCTAATTTTCTTGAAGAGATCTCTGGTCTTTCCCATTCTGTTGTTTTCCTCGATTTCTTTGCACTGGTCGCTGAGGAAGGCTTTCATATCTCCTCTTGCTATTCTTTGGAACTCTGCATTCAGATGCTTATATCTTTCCTTTTCTCCTTTGTTTTTGTCTTCTCTTCTTTTCACAGCTATTTGTAAAGCCTCCCCAGATAGCCATTTTGTTTTTTTACATTTCCTTTCCATGGGGATGGTCTTGATCCCTGTCTCCTGTACAATGTCACAAACCTCCATCCATAGTTCATCAGACACTCTATCTATCAGATCTACTCCTTTAAATTTATTTCTCACTTCCACTGATTGCTTAAGTGAACTGTAATCTGGTTTCATGGGAGCAAATTAGAAAGTGAAGGAGCAACAAACAACTCATCTAGGTTTCTAGTTTAAGGTCATACTTAACATCAAAAGTCAGAGAAACTTTATGTTCAATGAATGTTCCTGGGTCCTCATTCACAAATGACTATTTTCTTTCCATATTTTTCATTTTGCACTAGTATCTGTTTAGGGCACTCTGAAAAGCAGGAAAGAGAAATTGTAGTGTAGAACAAGTGATATTCCAAAGTGATAACACCATAAATTCTCAAAATTACAAGTCTAAATAGGCAAAAGAAAAAAAAAAAAAGAAAAAAAAGAAAAGGAGGGGTTAAATAATGTTTTCAATGTCTAGTTACAAAATAATTCAAACTATAAAGACAACCATTAAGGTAAAGACCAAAGAGTGCTTAAATATATATATTTATACAAGGAAATAATGTAAGAATTTTTAAACAATGATTATGTTTTTATTTACTCCATTTACTTACTTATTTTCTTATTTTTACTAATTTATACCAAAATATTAAACATACATGAGGAAAAACTCAAATAGTAAAAGTTTGTAATGAGAAACAACTTCTCATTTTATATAGTTCCGTATACTATTCTAATGCGTAAGTACTATCTATTTATATGCTTTTTACAGATTTCAAGGTAGATAAGTTTTAAAAACATTACTATAGCAATGATCTGGATTTTACTGTTAGTGCTTTATAAGGAAAAATTGTTTAACTTGTAGTCTTCTCAGATAATAGTCCTCATTCATTTCACACTTAAAGTGTTTTAACATTATAGTATGATATGATTTTAATTATTTTATTGCCTATTGTTGTAACAATACATAATACTATTCAAGTTTATATAAATTATTTATCTAAAGATCTCTGCAGGATGTTCTGATTGCCTGTCATTTCCTTAGTCAATAAATATGTATTGACTATCTACGCTATGCCAGAAACTGTTTTAGTCAAAGAGGATTTAGCAGAGAATAAAACAGGTAAACAAAGAAAGAAAAATGCCCCTGTACTCAGCAGGCTTGCATGCTAATATAATTTAATACCTTCAAATTCATGTCATAAACACTGTACTTGAATAATATTTCAAGCATCAGGGTCAAATGTAACATATTTTCCTGTTCTCTGTCAATTGATCAAATATTTGCCATACTCCAGTTTGCTGAATTGGATGGTGAAGGACAGGGAAGCCTGACATGCTACAGTTCCATGGGGCAAAAAAGAGTCAGACACAACTTAGTGATTGAACAACAACAATAATTCACTAAATATTCAATCTTTATATTCAGTTTTTTGTTTTTGTAGAAGTGTCTTTTTTTTTACTCCTAATTTTAAAAAATGCCCTCAACATACCCTAAATTAACCACATCACATACCCTAAATTAACTACATATTATATTTTATACAAAATATAAAATCCTCCCCCTTCCCCAGCTGCTTTTAAACTACTTTATAAAGTATGGACTCTTTATTGTGCAGCATCATTGCTCAGATATATTTTTAGAATCAATGTTTTCTGAATTTCCATGTATTTAGAGTCAGTTTTGGGTTTCCCTGGTGGCTCAGTTGGTAAAGAATCCACTTGCAATGTAATAGACCTGAGTTCGATCCCTGGGTTGGGAAAATCCCCTGGATGAGGGCATGGCAACCCACTCCAGCGTCCTTGCCTGGAGAATCCCAATGGCAGAGGAGCCTGGTGGGCTACAGTCTATAAGGTTGCAAAAATTATACAAAATGGCAAAATGGAAAGTCTTCCCTGGCTGCCTTTAAACTACTTTCTAAAGTATGGACTCATTACTGTGAAGGGTCGTTACTCAGATATATTTTTAGAATTAGTGTTTCCTCAATTTCCATGTATTTAGAATCAGTTTTCCTTGAAGAGGGTTATGGTAAATGGAAAGAAGCATTCAGGGTCTCTGCAGATGTGTAATATGTGTAACTTGTTGCTAATGATGTGTGTGTGTCCAGTTTTTGAAAAGATTGATCTAGATACTTTTATGAGAATATGATTAAAAAACCAAAACCTTATCTCAACCCAGAAATGTTCTCCATTTTTATTATTAAAATAAAACAAAACAAAAACCAACCCACTAATCCAGAGAGAGTGATACACATTACAGGAAATCCACTAAAGTGATTTTATAGACAGAAAGAAATCTCCTGTTTTATGTAGCCAAGTAGTCAGAACTCATTACACATGTATTTTCAAAATGAATAATATGTAGTCCTCAAAAGTCTTGACAGCACTATACGTAACATCTAGTTCACCTTAAATTTTTTTTTTTTTTAGTTCACCTTAAATTTACCCAGTAATTGGAGTAATCATCTATGTTAGCTAATTGACTGATCAGAGGAGAAATAATCATCTCATATTTTAAAGACAGGAGGTAGTGTTTAACTTGGAGCAAGAGACTCAGAAAGTTATACTCCTAATCTTCCAAAGATAGAAGATATATGTGAGATAGAGATGGCTGTCTGCTTTACCCATGAAAGATATAGCTCTCAAATCCTGGAGAAAGACATTCCTGGGCCATAAAGCTAATAAAATGCTAATCTAGTATTTAAAAGGATATATAGACATTTCAAAGAGAGAGGACAGTACTAACAAGTTTTCTAAAGTACAGGCTGTGAGGAAAAGAAGAGGGGAAGTAGCTTATTTTCAACAGGGAGAATTAAGCCTCTGATTTTTAATTTTTGCTCATCCTTGTGGTACTTACATAAAATTTGTTAATTATCTTAAAAACAAATGTCTCTCCAAATTGTGTAAACTGAGACAACTTAACAACTGGATCTTTCCTCAGATTGTCTCATTGCTTCATTTTATTCAATAGGTACTGGTGTAGCCCACAGGATTATAGAGGATATCTTTTAATAAGTGACTAGAGAGAGAGCATACTCTCCTCCTGTTTTTATTCTCTTTATTACAGTAAAGCCTTGAGCAAAATGCAATGTAATTTTTATAAAGTGGTGGCTACAATATTAGCTATAAGTATTTTTTCAAGTTTTTTTCCAGGGTATATGAAAGTCAAAAGAAAAAAAAATAGTTTAAATAGTATGTGAAGTAATGCACTGATTAGAAATGAGAAGCCCTGTAAATGAAAATGGAAGGTTTAATGATTTTTGCCTTAGTTGCTAAACCCCTTATAATGCATGTCATTAGAAAACGATTTAAATATCTGGTGAAGACACACAAGGTGGCAAATTCCAAAGGTGGTTTTGGACCCTTATTAAAAATGCAGTGAAACAGCAACTCCACATTACAATAGTAATTATGGTTAAAGGCACCCTGAAGAGATGCAATTACCTTTAAAATAATTCTGAAATTTAAGATGTATATTTAATGCACTTATTTTTCAGTTAATTGATAATTTGCCAGTTAAACTGATGTGAAATCTCCCACTATAAGGGATAGTGAACATTTTTCATTCATTTGGGAATATTATATTGCTATTTCTTACAAATAATATTTATGATGACCATCTTCCTCATTACAGTTAAATATAATATTCTTAAAATGTTGATGAGAATAATGTAGTTACTACAGGGCATGTTCACTTATTGAGTAATTTAAATTTGCAATAGTTCATAAGAGCAACAATAATTCTCTTTGAAACACAATAATTATTTCCACATGTTTAAAATAAATTGACCATAGTTATTTTATAATGTTTTGCAAAGTTAGGAAATAGAAATTTACGACAAATGCTAAACATAGTTAATTTCTTAGTGGCTTGATCTAAGGTATATTATTATATTAGAAACATTTCATGATTGTTTAGTAGTGTGTGGACTTCTATTAATCTAATCCTGCATTATACCAATTCTTATCATTAAAAGAGAGAACCATTTCATCAAAAGTGAAAACTGATGCTGGAAAATTTCAATGATAAAATTAAGGGTAGGAGATTTAAATATGTATTAGATAAAAAAATGATAATTATACAGATATTTAAAAATATTAATAACCAAGTCACTTACAAAGTAAATCTCAGCATAAGTTTGCCTCACTTGGGTAAGTTTTTCACTAGTTTTATATTATTTTATTATTCTACCTTTATACCTCAAGTGATAATATTGCTCTACCTCCTCTGTCATTTGTCCATACTGACCTATTTTGAAATATTTCCCACTAATAATATCCATAGAGTCTGTCACAGTATTATTGAAAAGAAACTTCTAAAATAGAGTACCAAACATTTCAGTTATTTGAAAATTCAGGGAAGGTTGATGGCTCATGTTTACCTAAATTGCATAGGAGAGCACTGGGGGTCTGTATCTGATGACAGTAATAAAGACAAGTATCAAAGACCATGAGAAGAACTATAATTTCTTAGTGTAAAGGAATAATTACTTAAAACAAAACCCTGATTTAATTATTTAATTGCTTAAATATAGGTTTTTAAAATCCCATATTTAAACTTCTTAGGTAAATGGAACCAGAGAGATTGTGATTTCCAAACTTTATCTTCTAGTCCTCCCAAAGATTTTAAGAGCTACAAAACATTGTTTTTAAAAACTATTTTTTGCAGATATTGTCAAAGCAGGCACAATTGAGGGAGATTTAGGGAATAAAAACATAAATTACATAGTGAAAATTTGTTTAGTCAATGCTGAGACCCACCCACAAATCCAACGTCAATTCTCAAACTGAGAGATAAATCAAATACTATCCAAATAAAACCTGAACAGTTTATTTGTGGAATTAAATAAATTGCTATAAAGTTTATATGGAATTTCACACAGGCTAGAAGGGGCAATACCTGTTACAGAAGAAGAAAGGGATGAAAAGATTTGTTCTATTAGATGTGAAAGTCATTCAGTTGTGCCTGACTCTTTGTGACCCCATGGACTGTACAGTCCATGGAATTCTCCAGGGCAGAATACTGGAGTGGGTAGCCTTTCCCTTCTCCAGGAGATCTTCTCAATCCAGGGATCGAGCCCAGGTCTCCCACATTACAGGCGGATTCTTTATCAGCTGAGCCACAAGGGAAGCCCAGATACTAGATACTAAGATATAAAGTTGTTTAGTTGAGACCCTGTAATAAAGTCTGTCACTGTTTCCATTGTTTCCTCATCTATTTACTATGAAGTGGTGAGACCTTCATAGTGGGGGTCCCCTGATAGCTCAGCTGGTAAGGAATCTGCCTGCTATGCAGGAAACACCTGTTTGATTCCTGGGTTGGGAAGATCAGCTGAAGAAGGGATAAGCTAGGCAGGCCAGTATCCTTGGGCTTCCCTTGTGGTTCAGCTGGTAAAGAATCTGCCCTCAATGCGGGAGACCTAGGTTTAGATCCCTGGGTTGGGAAGATCCCCTGAAGAAGGGAAAGGCTATCCAATACATTTTCTGGCCTGGAGAATTCCATGAAATATTTAGTCCATGGGGTCACAAAGAGTTGGACACCACTGAGTGACTTATTGTAATATTGTAAGTTTACAATATTAAACTTGTACCAATCCCTGTACCAATATTACAGTGACTTTCACTGTAATATTGGTACAGGGATAGAATAATAAAATAATGAAACAAAATAAAAAGAAATTAGAAAAACAAATGATCAAACAAGAAATGGCAAGAGTGAACATCAACATTTTAGAAATCAGTGAACTTACATGAACCAGCATGGGTGAATTTAATTCAGATGGCTTTTATATCTACCATTGTGTGCAAGAATCCCTTAGAAGAAATAGAGTAGTACTCATAGTCAATCAAGAGTCTGTAATGCAGTACTTGGGTGCAATCTCAAAAATGAAAGAATGATATCTGTTCATTTCCAAGGCAAAGTAGTCAGTGTCAGAGAAATCCAAGTCTATGCCTGAACCACTAATGATGAAGAAGCTAAATTTGAAAAGTTCTATGATGACCTATAAGACCTTCTAGAACACCAAAAAAAGATGTCCTTTTCATCATGGGGTACTGAAATGAAAAAGTAGAAAGTCAAGAGATAACCAAAGTAACAGGCAAATCTGGCCTTGGAGTACAAAATGAAGCAGAGCAAAGGCTAATGGAGTTTTAACAAGAGAACACACTGGTCAGAGCAAACACCCTCTTCCAACAACACAAGAGAAGACTCTACACATGGACATCAACAGAGAGTCAATGCCAAAATCAGATGATAATATTATTTGCAGCTGAAGATGGAAAATCTCTATAGAGTCAGCAAAAACAAGACCTGGAGCTTACTGTGGCTCAGATCATGAACTCTTCATGGCAAAATTCAGACTTAAATTGAAGAAAGTATGGAAATCCGCTGGACCATTCAAGTATTAAAATAAAACCCCTTATGATTATACAGTGGAAGTGACAAATAGACTCAAGTGATTAGATCTGATAGACAGAGTGCCTGAAGAACTATGGATGGAAGTTTGTGACATTGGGCAGGAGGCAGTGATCAAGACCATACCAAAGAAAAGCAAATGCAAAAAGGCAAAATGGTTTTCTGAGGAGGTGTTACAAATAACTGAGGAAAGAAGAGAATCTAAAGACAAAAGAGAAAAGGAAAGATAATACCCATCTGAATGCAGCGTTCCAAAGAATAGCAACGAGAGGTAAGAAAGCCTTCCTCAGTAATCAATGCAAAAAATAGAGTAAAACAATAGAATGGGAAGGACTAGAGATATCTTCAAGAAAATCAGAGACACTAAGGGAATATTTCATGCAAAGATGGGCACAATAAAGAACATAAATCGTATGGACCTAACAGAAGCAGAAGATCTTAAGAAGAGGTGGCAAGAATACGCAGAAGAACTGTACAAAAAAAGATCTTCATGACCCAGAAAACCATGATGGCATATTATCACCCATAGAGACCCAGACATCCTGGAATGTGAAGTCAAGTGGGCCTTAGAAAACATCACTATGAACAAGGCTAGTGCAGGTGATGGAATTCCAGTTGAACTATTTCAAGTCCTAAAAGATGATGCTGTGAAAGTGCTGCACTCATTATGCCAGCAAATCTGGAAAACTCAGTAGTGGCCACAGGACTGGAAAAGGTCAGTTTTCATTCCAATCCCAAAGAAAGGCAATGCCAAAGAATGCTCAAACTATTTCACAATTGTATTCATCTCACACACTAGCAAACTAATGCTTAAAATTCTCCAAGCCAGGGTTCACCAGTACGTGAACCAAGACTTACAGATGTTCAATGTGGATTTAGAAAATGCAGAGGAGCCAGAGAATAAATTGTTGGATCATAGAAAAAGCAAGAGAGTTAAAAAAAAAAACACATTTACTTTTGCTTTACTGACTATGCCAAAGCCTTTGACCATGCAGATCACAGCAAACTGTGGAAAATTTGTCAAGAGATGAGACTATCAGACCATCTTACCTGCCTGCTGTGAAACCTATATCCAAGTCTAGAAGCAACAGTTAGAACTGGACATGGAACAACAGACTAGCTCCAAATTGGGAAAGGAGAACATCAAGGCTGTATATTGTCACACTGCTTATTTAACTTATATGCAGATTACATCACGCAAAATGCTGGGCTAGATGAAACACAAGCTGGAATCAAGATTTCCAGGAGAAATATCAATAACCTCAGATACACAGATGACACAACTCTTATGGTAGAAAGCAAAGAAGATCTGAAGAACTTCTTGATGAAAATGAAAGAAGTGAGTGAAAAAGTTACTGTAAAAATCAACATTCAAAAAATGAAGATCACAGCACCTGTTCCCATCACTTCATGGCTAATAGATAAAGAAACAATGGAAACAGTGACAGACTTTATTTTCTTGGGCTCCAAAATTACTGTAGATGGTGACTGCAGCCATGAAATTAAAAGACACTCGCTCCATAGAAGAATAGTTATGACCAACCTAGACAGCATATTAGGCGAAGGCAATGGCACCCCACTCCAGTACTCTTGCCTGGAATATCCCATGGGCGGAGGAGCCTGGTAGGCTGCAGTCCATGCAGTCGCGAAGAGTTGGACACGACTGAGTGACTTCACTTCCACTTTTCACTTTCATACATTGGAGAAGGAAATGGCAACTCACTCCAGTGTTCTTACCTGGAGAATCCCAGGGATGGCGGAGCCTGCTGGACTGCCGTCTATGGGGTCGCATAGAGTCGGACACGACTGAAGTGACTTAGCAGCAGCAGACAGCATATTAAAAAGCAGAGACATTACTTTGTAGACAAAGCCCGTCTAGTTAAAGGTATGGTTTTTCAGTAGTCATTTATGGATGCGAGACCTGAACCATAAAGTTGAGAGCCAAAGGATTAATTTTTCAAATTTACTTATCTATTTACTTTAAAAATTATTTATTATTTTGTAATTGAAGGATAATTGCTTTACAGAATTTTGCTTTTTTCTATCAAACCTCAGAGTGAATCAGGCATAGGTCTACATATATCCCCTCCCTTTTCAACCTCCCTTCCATCTCCCTCCCCATCCCACCCATCTAGATTGATACATAGCCCCCGTTTGAGTTTCCTGAGCCATACAGAAAATTTCGATTGGCTATCTATTTTACATAAGTAATGTAACTTTCCATGTTACTCTTCCCAAACATCTTACCCTCTCTTTTCCTCTCCTCATGTCCATAAGTCTATTCTCTATGTCTGTTTCTCCATCTTTGCCCTGCAAATAAATTATCAGTTCCATTTTTCCAAAATCCATATATATGAGTTAGAAAATGATATTTATCTTTCTCTTTCTGACTTAGATTCTGAAGCTGAAGCTCCAATACTTTGGCCACCTGATGCGAAGAACTGATTCCTTGGAAAAGACCCTGATGTTGGGCAAGATTGAAGGCAGGAGGAGAAGGGAATGACAGAGGATGAGATGGTTGGATGGCATCACAGCTTCTACTGACATGAGTTTGAGCAAGCTCTGGGAGTAGGTGTTGACAAGGAAGCCTTGTGTGCTGCAGTCCATGCGATATCAAAGAGTTAGACAAAACTTAGCTTCTGAACTGCGAAACAGATTTACAGATATATGGATGCTACATTTAAATAAACTTGTCTCTACCATTCAAAGGGAAATAAATAAACCAATAAAGGAAAAAAAATTCATGACATCTGTGTAGAGAAAGATTCCTAAGCTGTCACCAAAAGCAGAAACTGTAAAGAAAATGACTTGTATATTTGAATGCATTAAACTAGGAACTTCTCATGGAAAAGAGCCATTAAGAGAATGTAAATTTAGCATTTCTAGCCACCGACAAGGAGCCCATATCCAAACAGAACCCCTCAAAAATCAGTAAATAAAAGACAGAAACCAATTGGTAAAAACTTGATTATATACTTTATAAAAATGGAAATCCAAAAGGCCTCTTAACATATGGAAATGTGGCACCCTTCATTAGTAATCAAGAAAAAGAAAATAATTACAGTGGTTTTCGATACTTACAATTATGGCTAACATTGAAAAGTACCATTTTTGACAATTTTGTCAAGCAAAATAAACTCTCATGCAGTGCTATAGAGGTGTGCTAATTGATATCTTTACTTTGGAAAAGAGTTGGCATTTTTCAGTGATAACAAGTTTCTCCTTGACCAAACTCTAATCAGTTTTTTCTGAGTCTTCTTCTGGACTAAGCCTTGGCCTGGCCTGTATTAAGCAATAATTCTGCTAAAGTATTTTAGCAAGAATACCTCACCCTTGATACCTAATTAATTTCTTCATCCTCTATTGTTGATGTCTAAGTCTCTGGCTTGCCTTTATTAAGAATTCTTTTAGGTCAGATTAAATAGAATCTCCCTACCCTTGATGTCTCTTCTTATAATTTTCCATTCACTGACCCTTCCACTCCACTCCTTGCATATCAACCCACCCATGTCCTTTCTGTGTTTGGAATTAAGTTCAATCTTTTTTTCCCTATTGCAATAGAGTTGACTCCTATTACAATAGTCCCTAGAAAAATTGTCCCTACTGTTTTAACAAGTGTCAAGGCATTTTTTTTTTTTTAACTTGGTCAGGTAAAATAACTGCATACCCTATGACTGAGGGATTCCTTTCTAGATATGTATAGTACAGAGATAATTTTGTGTGTGTGTATCAAGATAGTAATATTAAAGGACACTCATAGAATCATTGTTTGTGATTATCCCAAATGGAAAATTAGCCAACTATATATTCACAGAATAACGAATCATATCATGGTTTATTAAAAAGCAAACAAACACTAGCTACAAGCAAAAACATGGCTGAATTTTGAAGAATAATATTGAGTAAGGATAAATAAATGACAAAGAATATATTCTGGAAAAATGCATTCAATAGTTAAAAAGTAGGTTAAACAATTCATGAATGCATAGGTTTCCATACAGTGATGAAATTTTCCTATCTCAACTTGCACGGGCAATAGTCCCCAGATATTCAATCAAACACTATTCTAGCTATTTTTGTGAAGGTAGTTGTGGTTAATGTCCATGATTTTATGACTTTAAGTAAGGGGGAGTGTTTAAGGGATAGCCTTAAAGGCCGCAGAACTGAAGTTTCCATGATAGGATGAAATTATGCCTGTGGTTAGAAACTTTAATTCATCCAACCTGCCCTTCCTTATGATCAACTCCATGGATTTTAGACTTGCTTCTTGATATCCCACAATTACATATGTCAATTTCTTACAATGAAAGTCCTAATATATCTCATACTGGTACCGTTTCTGTGACTGAACCTTGACTGATGCATATATTAATATACACTTTGAAGGTGCAGTTAGGTAATAAAACTATAGAGATTATAAATTTAATAACAGTAAAAGTCAAGATTTGGGATTATGGTCAGCAAGAAAAGAATCACATAGAGGCTTCTGAGTACTGCAAATATTTATCTTTTTTTTTTTTTTTAATTTTGGTGCTAGTTTCATGGTTTTTCATTATGTTCGTTTGTTATCCTGCACATTTAGATTCATCTATTTTTTGAAAGTTCCCCCAAAACAGGTTTAAAAAATCCAACTTTTTCATCATGAAAATGTACCTAATTAATCCTAATATAATATGAATATATATATATATATATATATATATATACATTTCCTATTTAATTTGGTATTGGCAAAATGTTCTGTGGAATAATATTTTACTTATTTTTTCCTGAGATTTTTCAGTGTTTTCTACAAGGTTCATTATGGAGCATTTTTTTTAAACCAACAAGGAAACTAATCATTACAACATAAATATATGCTGTGAGACTGAGCTATTATATCTCTATAATGTATTTGGAATTTGATTTGCAAATATTCTATTTCAGTATTCTGAATGCAGTGACTGGTTAGCTTAGATTACTGATTTCATAATTTTTTTTTAAAAAATTAACTCTTTCTTTAAAAACAAATTGAATGAAAACATTACTACTTTTACTGTTATTGCCCCACATCCTCTGTAGCTGATGTGGGTTTGGGTGTTCTTTAAATTTAGCATGTATTTCTGTTATATATCATTTCCTGGGGAAAAGAGGGATAAACCCTTAAAATGGTGAGCCTACAGATTTAAAAAAAAATAATATGAGTTTTAAAATAATATTTTAAATAATTCTAAAACAAGCTGCTTTGTTTAATATATATTCTGAAATAAATAACAAGCACAATAAAATATAAAGGTAAATATGTGTTGCTTTTAACATAAACTAAAGGAATAACCTCAAAAATATTCAAAATATTTTCTATAAAAATATCAATTTGAAAAGTTTCAAAAATTTAGTCACTATAAATAAAATAATGTTTACATTAATGTAATGTTAGAACTATTATATTTATTAACATTTATATTCAGGTTCTAAACATTCAGAAAATCATTCAAATTCCAGGTGTATATCTCATATCTATCACTAAATTCTCAGTGTCATACTGTCAAATTCAGAAAGGCAGTCCTTGAATTAAATACTCTAGTTCAAGCTTTAACAAAGGATGAAAGCTGATCTAACTTGACATTTCTCTAGAAATAATCATTCTGACATGTCAAAGATGGTACATGCCTGGATCTCTACATTATTCAAAAATGATGGAATCTAGGGAAAGGAAAAGAAATGACACAAAGTCCTAAACCCAAGAATTAAATACTTCAAAGATTTTTTAAAAAGGTATAATTTATATGGGGTTGGAGTGGGCAAGGAGGATGTAAATATAGCAATACATATAATTTTACCTGTTTAATCATTTTCTCAACCTGTCTCCACATTTATTGAACTTAAATTTGGGGAATTATGGAAAAAGTTACATAAGGCAAACTTTTGACATTTAGCCTCCACAGTCAATGGTATTTTTGATATGAATTTTTTGGTAATTAGCAAACCATCAGTGGTACAAATATATTAGGAAATGGTAATCATCCTGACTCTAAGATTTTGAAGTAATTGTTTCTTTTTTTTAATCATTTTATCTTTGTGATTTGATCCAAGATATTTTCGACAATTACTAATTATGCTCTAGTTGTCTATTTGGCTTGTTTGAATGGTTATTAATATCACAGATTGCTTGGAACTACTTGCTATTTACCCATTTTCCCACATTTATAATAGCAAGGAATAAATCCATTTTGGAATTTGCTGCTAAAAATATTAGCTCAAAGGTTTTCATTTCTATCCACAATAGGAATTCATGATTTTTTCCAACTACATCATTTAAATTAAGAAACACTTTGCAAGATTCACCTCTAGGTTTGACATGGTAGTTCAGATACCTTTGCCCAACTGAGCATTAGATCTCTGTGATGTGCCCACCCTAATGGCATTGCAGCAAGCATATGAATAACAAACTAGCTGAGCTGAGTCAGCTGGGTCAACCACTACTCCCTGCTCACAGAAAAGAACTGGAAGTGATAGATAGCTCCATTAACTCTGCCTGACTAATGCACACTTGGGGAACACCAAATTGGGAACATTTTTTTATCTTCCTGAAACAAACTACAGGGATGCAGTTGGTTCATTCTCTACTCATTATAAGGATTATATTTGAGAGAATGAATAATAACAACAGAAAGCAATGAGAATGATATTTTACATCATGAGTAGTATTTGTTTTTTAAGAAACAATTTTCAGTCCAGGCTGTCAAAATATTTACAAATATCTGAGAAAACTTTGACATTCAATGTTTCAATTGAAACATTAAGTAGTTTTAGCATAAGTAGGATAATGATTTTCATGATATTAAAAAATATATACCTGGAAATTATAGATTACACTTTATAATGGTGAGAATTTTATATTAGGTTGTTTTATAACTCAGAGATTAAATAAAAGTGTACAACAGAATCAAGATCATCTTCTAATTTGCATTATTAGACATACAAATATATCATCATTTCTTTTTAAGTTCAAAGAGAGAAACTAAAATTTGAAGATTAGATATACCAATTATCTGATTTTTATAACAATTTTATCAGATATTTGTGTTCATTAATAGGCTCAGGAGAGCACAAGGCAATGCTGCTTCCCTACCATTTGCCAATTTGAAAATGAGTTATTTACAACAGTCAGATGCCAGAAATTGACAGTCTTTCTGTGTGGAAATTCCTTCTTTTATTCACATCCCCAGTGCTATGCAAGTTATTTAAATTATTTTAGAAATAAAAGATGGTAATGGAAGAAAGTCAAAGTATGAGGCAATTGTAAAAATGAAGGTAAAGGGGAACTATTTCAAATTCAGTGTTGTTCTGTCATATGTCATTATAGTTATAACAAATAGTATTCTCTGAAGAACTTGCAATAACTCTATCTCATCTTCCTTAATATTAATATATTATTCTGTTTACATTCACAACCAATCCTAATTTAAAAAAAGGAATTTTTTTAGTAGATCTGAGGGAATTTAAGACACTCAGAATTAAAAGATGCAAGATTCCATCATCTCTGAATTTAAAGAAAAATGAAAAAAAAAAGTGAAATTTAAAATTTCAAATTAATACACATTCAACAAATGTACTTGATTCTCTACTTTATTTCAAGTACTATGTATGACTCTGGCACTTGATGGAGCAGAGGAAAAAGGTACATATGTTCTATGCCTTCATAGAATTTAGAGAATATATAAAGAAATGGACAGAAATTAAATGATTACACAGAAGAATATAAAGTGTCAAAATTGATAGGCGTCATGAAAAGAAGAGACAAAATTCTAAAGGGATTTACTGATCTAGGTCAGGAAAAGCTCTTATGAAGACAAAACAATTAAATTGATATGTGGGAGATGAGTAGAGATTTACTAAATAAAAGGTAGAAGACATAGGTACTAACACATAGTAGGATGATACATGGAATATTTAATGAACAGAGAGAATACAGTGTAACTAGAGCTCTGCTGAACTGGAGAGGGGTACTCTAAGATGAAACTGCAGAGGTCAGGATAAGACACCTCAGACAATGTGGTGTCAGCACTTACAAACTTAGGAGGGTAGATCTCATTATTTTCTTATCACACGCACTAGAGAAAAAAATAAAAGGAACACAAGAAATCTTTTGGACATTATGGACATGTATATTACCTCGGTTATGGTAATGGTATGAGGAATGCATGCATATGTCCAAATTCATCAAAGAAGCACATTAAATATGTCCAGTTTTCTGTATATTAAATACACCTCAATAAAGCTAGAAAGGATACAAGGTTGTTAAAAATAGTAACAAAAACATAGCTTAAACAAGGCAAAATACACCAGTTTACAAATACTGGGCTTTCTTCTGGGTCACAGGAAGTACAAAGATTTTAAGTATGAGCTAATGTGGTTAGATTAGCAGTTTAAAAAAAAAAAAAAAATCTTTGTTTTTCCAGTTTGGATTTAGAATGAAAAATGAAAGGAAGCATGATATCTTCAGCTTTGTTCTTCTTCTTTTTTTTTTTTTTCCAAATTGTTTGTGGTTCCTATAAATTTTAAGGCCATTTATCCTAGTTCTGTGAAAAATGTCTTGGGTATTTTGTTAGAGATTGAATTAAATCAATAGATTCATTTGGGTGGTACAGATATTTTAACAATATGAATCCTTCCAATTCAAGAACATGGCATATATTTTCCTTTCCTTGTGTCATTTTCAAATTCCGTCATCAATATTTTATAGTTTTCAGAGTACAGGTCTTGGGTATTTTGTTAGAGATTGAATTAAATCAATAGATTGCTTTGGGTGGTACAGACATTTTAACAATATGAATTCTTCCAATTCAAGAACATGGCATATATTTTCTTTTCCTTGTGTCATTTTCAAACTCCATCATCAATATTTTATAGTTTTCAGAGTACAGGTCTTGGGTATTTTGTTAGAGATTGAATTAAATCAATAGATTGCTTTGGGTGGTACAGACATTTTAACAATATGAATTCTTCCAATTCAAGAACATGGCATATATTTTCTTTTCCTTGTGTCATTTTCAAACTCCATCATCAATATTTTATAGTTTTCAGAGTACAGGTCTTGGGTATTTTGTTAGAGATTGAATTAAATCAATAGATTGCTTTGGGTGGTACAGACATTTTAACAATATGAATTCTTCCAATTCAAGAACATGGCATATATTTTCTTTTCCTTGTGTCATTTTCAAACTCCATCATCAATATTTTATAGTTTTCAGAGTACAGGTCTTTTACCTTCTTAGTTAAGTTTATTCCTAGGTATGTCATTCTTTTGAATGATTTTAAATGGGATTAGATGGTTTGCTTTATTACTCTTTCTGATAGCTAATTATTAAAGTATAGAAAGCAGCAGATTTCTAATCATCAATCTTGTATCCTACACCTTGACTGAATTTATTAGTTCTAATAGTATTTTGGTGAAGACTTTAGGATTTACTGTACTAAAAAGCTACAGTAATCAAAAGAATATGGTAGGGCTTCCCTGGTGGCTCAGTGGTAAAGATTCTATTTGCCAATGCAGGAGACACAGGTTTTATCCCTGATCTCCCTGATCTGGAAAAGATCCCACATGCCATGGAGCAACCAAGCCCATGCACCACAACTACTGAGCCTGTGCTCTAGAGCCCAGGAAACACAACTACTGAGTCCATGTATCACAAATACTGAAGGCTGTATGCCCTAGAGCCCATGCTCTGCGACAGGAGAAACCACTGCAATGAGAAGCTGATGCACCACAACTAGAGAATAGCCCCCACTCAACACAGCTAGAGAAAAGCTCACACAGAAACAAAGATTCTGCACAGCCAAAAGTACATAAATAAATAAAATTATTGGAAAAGAAAAGTGGCATGTACTGGCACAAAAAAAAGACACATTAGTCAATAGAACAGAATAGATAGCCCAGACATAAACTAGTGTACCTATGGTCAATTAATCTATGACAAGAAACAAGAATATACAATAGAGAAAAGATAGTTTCTTGAATAAGTGGTGCTGGGAAAAATGAACAGTTACATGTAATAGGATGACCTTAGAACATTTTCTCACATCATATACAAAAATAAACTCAAAATGGACTAAAGACCTATATGTAATACCTGAAACTATAAAACTCTTAGAAGAAAACATAGACAGAACAATCTTTGACATAAAAATAGTGTTATATTTTTGGTATCCATCTCCTAGACCAAAAGAAACAAAAGCAAATATAAACAAATGAGACCTAATTCACCTTAAAAATTTTGCATGACAAAGAAAACCATCAACAAAATAAAAGGACAACTTACTGAATGGGTGAAAGTGTTTGCAAATCATAAGAATGACCAAGAGATGATATCCAAAGTATACACACAAGTTATAAAACTTACTATCAAAAAACAAACAACTCAATTAAGAATGTGCTGAAGATATGAATAAATATTAAGATATGAAAACATACAGATGAATAACCTGAAAGATGCTCAATATCATTAGTCATTAAGGAAATGCAAATTAATATCACAATGAGATACCACCTCACACCTGTCAGAATTTCTATCATCAAAATGTCTACAAATAAACAAATGTTGGATAGGATGTGGAGAAAAGAAAACCCTTGTACATTGTTTGTGGGAAGGTAAATCTGTGAATCCTCTATGAAAAAAAGTACAAAGATTCCTCAAAATACTAACATTAGAACTGTCACATGATTCAGCAATTCCAGCCCTGGGTATATATCTGGAAAAATGAAAACACTAAATCAAAAAGTTATATGCACCCAAATGATCAAATTGGTATTATTTATAATAATAGAAGCAAGTAATAAAAGTGTTCATTAACAGATAAATGGATAAAGATGTGATGTGTATGTTCATAGTGGAATACTCTTCCAACAAAAAAAATAAAAATTCTGAAGTTTGCAAATCCATGTATGGACCTAGAGTAGTGAGCTGAGTGAAATAAATTAGGCAAAGACAAATGTTCTATGTTATCACCTACATGTAGAATCTAAAAAAATAAAATTCTCATGTATAAACACAAACCTGTTGTTGTTCACAGTGAAAAATGGAGGAGAGAGTGGTAACATAGAGATATGGGATTAAAATGCATGAACCTGCTATGTATAAAATAGACAAGCAACAAGGATATACTGTATAGCATAGGGAAATAGCCATTGTTCTACAATAATGTTAAATGGATATAGTCTATAAAATGTTGTTGCACACCTGAAACTAATATTGTAAATCAATATATACTTTAATAAAAAATGTAAGGCCAGTGAAGAGGTTATGAAAATAGTATATATGGAAAATAATGGTAGCTTAAATTAGAGGATGAAAATGACATCAAGGGAGTGAATGGAATTAAGAGATATTTGAAACCACAGGACTTGCTGATAGATTAAAATAGGGAGGAATTGTGAGAAGGAGAAATCAAAGTTAATTTTCAAAAACTCCATGAACAATGAGAACTCATGAGCTTCCTGGTTAGTAAATACAACCACATTCTGAGAAGGCACACCACAGCTCTACAGATACAGAGCTCCTACATTGAGGAGCCCCTCAGAACCCTTCCTGATTTCACCCTATGTGCTTGGTTATCTGACTTTTAATTTGTATCCTTTATAATAAACATGGTAAATATAAAAATAAGTTAACTTTCAAGTTTGCAGTTTGAGAAACTGAATGAACAATGACTCTGTTCATTAAGGTAAAAATAATTTAATGCATGAAGATTTCCAGAGAATAGGAAGATGAGATAAGAAGGCCTTCTTAAATGAACAGTGCAAAGAAGTAGAGGAAAACAATAGAATGGGAAAGACTATGGATCTCTTCAAGAGAATTAGTGATATCAAGGGAACATTTCTTGCAAGAATGGCACAATAAAGGACAGAAATGATAAGGACATTACAGAGGCAGAGAAGATTAAGAAGTGGCAAGAATACACAGAAGAACCACACAAAAAAGTTTAATGACCCAGATAGCCAAGATGGTGTCGTTGTTCACCTAGAGCCAGACATCCTGGACTGTGAAGCCAGACATCCTGGACTGTGAAGCCAGACATCCTGGGGCTTAGGAAGCATTACTACGAACAAAGCTAGTGGAGGTTATGGAATTCCAGCTGAGCTAGAATGATGATGTTAAAGGGCTGCACTCAGTTCAGTTCTGTCGCTCAATCATGTCTGACTCTTTGTGACCCCGTAGACTGCCGCACGCCAGGCTTCCCTGTCCATCACCAACTACCAGAGTTTACTCAAACTCACGTCCATCGAGTTGTTGATGCCATCCAATCGTCTCATCCTCTGCTATCCCCTTCTCTTTCTACCTGCAATCTTTCCCAGCATCAGGGTTTTTTCCACTGTGCCAGTTCTTCAAATCAGGTGGCCAAAGTATTGGAGTTTCAGCTTCAGCATCAGTCTTTCCAATAAATATTCAGGACTGATTTCCTTTAGGATTACCTGGTTGGATCTCCTTGTGGTCCAAGGGACTCTCAAGAGTCTTCTCCAACACCACAGTTCAAAAGCATCAGTTCTTTGGCTCTCAGCTTTCTTCATAGTCTAACTCTCACATCCATACATGATTACTGCAAAGCCATAATTTTGACTAATGGATATTTGTTAGCAGAGTAATAATGTTTCTGCTTTTTAATATGCTGTCAGGTTGGTCATAGCTTTTCTTCCAAGAAGCAAGTGTCTTTTAATTTCATGACTGCAGTCACCATCTGCAGTATTTTGGAGCCCAAGGGGAAAAAAAAATCTCTCACTGTTTCCATTGTTTCCCTATCTATTTGGCTACACTCAATATGTCAGCAAATGTGAAAAACACAGCAGGGGCCACAGGACAGTAAAACCTCAGTTTTCATTCCAATCCCAAAGAAGGCCAATGCCAAAGAAAGTTCAAACTACCGGACAATTGTGCTCATTTTGAATACTAGAAAGGTTATGCTCAAAATTCTTCAAGCTAGGCTTCAGCAGTATGTGAACTGAGAAATTCCAGATGTACAAGCTGGATTTAGAAAAGTCAGATGAAGCAGAAATCAAATTGTTAACATTCATTGGATCAAATATAAAGCAAGGGATTCCAGAAAAATGTCTCTTTCATCTACTAGGCAAAAGCTTTTGGCTTTGTGGATCACAACAAATTATAGAAAATTCTTAGAGATGGGAATACCAGACCATATTACCTGTCTCCTGAGAAACATGTATGTGAGTCAAGAAGAAATGATTAGAAACTTACATAAAACTAACTGACTCATTCAAAATTGGGAAAGGAGTACAAGAAGGCTGTGTAGTTTCACCCTGTTTATTTAACATCTATGCAGAGTCATCATGCAAAATGGCAGGCTGGATGAATCACAAACTACAATCAGGATTACTGGGAGAAACATCAACAGTCAGCCTCAGATATACAGATGATGTCACTCTAATGATAGAAAATAAAGAGGAACTAAAGAGCCTCTTGATGAAATTGAAAGAGGATAGTGAAGAAGCTGTCTAAAAGTCTAGTCCATTGTGGCACAAAGAGCTGGACACAACTAAACTTCTAGCATTTTCACTAGAGGAGATATAAGGTATTACCACAGGAGAGGACAGTTTCAGAAAAGTTTAGAGGAGAACTTTGTATAATTTCAATATATAATGGCTCCATACAGAAGTATTAGCATGCAAAGGAAATAGAGAATTTGTTATCAAAAGCTACTACAAAAAAGTGAGAGGAGTGTGATGTTATTACCACAGAAGACTACAGAAAGGGTGTCTTTCATGACAGAGCAATGTTGAAAGACATTGAATGCTCTTCAGAGATCAATTAATAGAGGGGAAATATGTCTGTGAACAATGATATTTATGTTATCAAGGGCACAAACGATATCTATGAAACAGCATATTTAAGTGATGTTAAAAATGATCAAGGTAAGTAACAGAGTTCAGAATTCCTGAAGGATGAAAATAATTAGCTTGATAGTAGAGTTTCCTGAGATTAGGTGAATTAAAGGTGCAGGTACAGATTGACCTATGCATGGAGATCAGAAGACAGGGCCTCAGTGTTTTGAAAGGCAGGGAGAAGAAGATAAGTTGCTATGTGGATAGGTTTGTTTTATCTGAATGCAGGTAAATCAGGTCACTCTTATTAGACAACATATAATTTCTATGCAAAATGTGTACTAAATCACCTTCAGGAGAAAGAGGAGTTGAAGAATAATTCATTTATCTGGTAGGGAGCAGAAAGATTCATAGATTTAAGTTGAATAAAGAATAGTTTGCATTACACAGCATGGAATAGTATGTTGAGCAGAGCAATATAATAAAAATAGTAGTGAAAAGAGTCTGAGAAAAGGGCTGTGGAAACTTAAGTAGGGAAACATTTAACTCAGTTACAATTTAATGAACATCTCATAGAAATGATTTATGAGATGAGTCTAGAAAGATATCAGAATTTATCACATATAGAAGGGAGAAATATTAACATAGAAGCATCATTTAGAGAAGCAAGCATTAGAGTATTTTCAAGAACTTCAGTATGGCTAGAGTTATATGTGTGCCCTAGTGGTTCTGTCAAGCTTTCAGCTAAGACATGCAGCTGATCAGTAGCTCTATTTTGGATGCCCTGACAGTCATTTTTATTTTCACCTTCTCCAAATCCCACCCCAACCCCACAAAAAAGTAACTGGGCAAAGATCAACATTTACCTGAGACAATAAGTGAGAAAAATGTGTCTACCATGTTTTTCTTGTAGCTTGGGTCACTTTTAATATCATTCCAAAGAAAAAATAAATCAGTTACTGTTACAGAACAATTAATTAGTTAACCGGACTTTCTCCTGGTTGTTCACAATGACCAACTCAAAATAAGAATAAAATATGCATAATCTTTTGCATCACTTTTTGTAATTCTCATTTTTACTATTATCTGATTGTGAGTGATGACTTCTGAAGGTAAAAAATTAAATCTATATTATCACTGAAGTTAATGATGTTTGAAAATTGATATTAATTACTCAAGTGAAATGTACTTATAATAAGCTAATATTCTCATATTTAGTATCCAATGAAAGGATTAATGACTATGGTTGAAATCATTCTTTCTCTGTTATGCTTAATGTTTTTATGTCAATTTTTATTACTTTGTTTATTATTCTTAGGTGTTTTAAACAGCAATGTGCTTATGGGTATGTTCTACAGCATATTTTTGTGATGTTTTGAATAAATGATTTTTAAAAACACAATTCATTGCTATAATTATTTATAGAATAAGCATTTTGTTCTATGCCATATTTGCAGATATGTATTATGTTGACATTGTGTGTGTTCAAACATTGAATCGCATAATGATACAAAATCTGAAATGGCATTAACACTCTATCAAATGCTTGATGCAAGACTAATAATGAAATAAATCTCCCTATAATAATAGCTATTATATTGAAATTACCAAGTCTATAATGTCTAGCTATTTAAGATATAATTTTTTTATTTTCTTCAGTATTTAATTTTTCTGCTGTTTTGTTCTTTTAATATGCTAGTATATATCTTATTTAAGTATATTTTCTCTATACTGTTTGTTTACTGGACAGATAATCCAACAAGGAGAGAGACAAAAATCAAATTAAAAATATATGTAATTATATATTACATAATTATATGTAATATATGTAATTATATGTAATTATAAATTTTTAACTTAATTTGGGAACCATCTGTCCAGTAAAAAAAAAAAAAAAAGCCTGGTTCAAGGTAGATACTTTATAGATATGTAGAAATATGGAAATTATCAAAGATTTTTAATTACCTTAAAATAGATTTCATACTCATTTTAAATTATTTTGTTGTCTTCCTCCAGCGCTGCATTTTAGAAAATTTATTTTCAAAAATTTTTCCATAAGAGTTTCTTAAACCTTTAATTTTCAAATAATGTACACATATACTTATTCTGTATTTTATCTGAAGCATTTGACTACAAACAGGGACTGCAGAATTTAAATTGACTTAAATCATAAAATGTATTTATTATTTGCTTAATTTCCAAATGAGTGGTCCAATTGTTGATTATGAAACTGAAAGAAATCACTAATTGCCCAATATGTCCCCATTTTTTCATTAGATGTAATGAGCATGTAGATGATATCCCTCACAGTTGCTAGCTGGTTGCTACAACTGAAGATCTTACCCAACCTTATCTCTCTAAACAAGGGAAGTAGCAGCAATACTGCTTTTAAAGTGCTGCATGTGTGTGTTAGAGGTGGAGGGACAGGTTTGGTTCAATTTTGAGTGGGATAGTATAATACGAGTAAAAGTAACTATTTTCTCCAAAGTTATAAATAGAGTATCTAAGGTATATTTCAAATGTTCTTTCCTGATTTCTTACTAATCAGCTTGCTTTGTTTTCTCTCTCTCTCTCAGAGTCATTTCAGGCTTTTCTAAAATTCCATGATTCTGAAAGCCAAAACTCAAAACCCAATCCAATAATTTTCCAGGTATCAGGAATTTTTCTGCCATTATCTGTTTCTATTGCCTCCCATAAAACATCTAGCTCTCCATCTTATAGTTCTGGGAATGGTCGTCTCTGATTTCTACATATGCAAATACCTCAAGTATCTTTTGATACAATAAATTTACTCATTCACTTATCCATCATGTACAGATCAACCATCTGTCAATTGCTGAGCTAATGACTGATGATATGTGATATGCAATGCATTTTTTCTAATTACTATATTTTTAAATATGCAGATTTGCAGTTTGCTCTTTTTTTATATATTTATACTCGTGTAGTATCTTGATTTAATGCCATACTTCTTTCATTTGAGATATGCTTGTATCTTTCAATTTCTGATTGCCTAAAGTAAGGAAATACTTCATTTATCTTTGAATTTCATTATTATGTAATTTATATTTAATTTAAGCAAGATTTGAATGGTATGTGTTGTCCATAGCTGTAGCTATTATACAGTTATTTAAGTGGATTTTATTTTCCAACTTACTTGTGGAAAATTAATATGCATAACATTTTGCCAAATGTGAAAAATGGTTTTGGTAAATAATGTGAGTTTTGGTCAAAGTTGGATAATATTTTAATTCTTGAGAAAATGAAATTTGTTCTACAAAAGTCTAAATTTATCTTTATATATGCTTTATTTTACTCTTCAATGGGAATATAACCAAGACAAGCTATTTTATTTTGCAACATTAAACAGGTGTTGCCATCTTGAAAATTGTTACATGTGATTTCATAAAAACACAACAGATTTGTTTGATTTTAAAGTTTAATAAGCACGAACTGATTGGGTTTATACTTTACAACTGTTATTCTGTACATCAAGGTAATAACTTTTAATAAATATAGTATATCTATACAAACATATGGCACCCCACTCCAGTACTCTTGCCTGGAAAATTCCATGGATGGAGGAGCCTGGTAGGCTGCAGTCCATGAGGTCGCTAAGAGTCGGACATGACTGAGTGACTTCACTTTGACTTTTCACTTTCATGCATTGGAGAAGGAAATGGCAACCCACTCCAGTACTATTGCCTGGAGAATCCCAGGGATGGGGGAGCCTGGTGGGCTGCCATCTATGGGGTCGCACAGAGTCAGACACGACTGAAGCGACTTAGCAGCAGCAGCAGCATACAAACATATGGGCACACACATATATGTAATATTAATGTAAAATTATTTTAAACATATTCAGTACTTTGAGTTCTGTCAGGCTTAATTTAGAATATAATCAGTCAGTTCAGCTCAGTCACTCTTGTCCTGTCCAACTCTTTGCGACCCCATGGACTGCAACTCACCAGGCTTCCCTGTCCATCACCAATTCCTGGAGCTTACTCAGACTCATGTCCATCGAGTTGATGATGTCATCCAACTTATTAATCTTCTGTCATCCCCTTCGAATCCCACCTTTAATCATTCCCAGAATCAGGGTTTTTCCAATGACTCAGTTCTTCTCATCAGGTGGCCAAAGTATAGGAGTTTCAACTTCAGCATCAGTCCTTTCAATGAATATTCAGGACTGATTTCCATTAGGATTGACTAGTTGGATCTCCTTGAAGTCCAAGGGACTCTAAAGATTTTTCCAACACCACAGTTCTAAAGCATCAGTCCTTCAGCACTCAGCTTTCTTTATAGTCCAACTCTCACATCCATACAAGACTACTGGAAAAACCACAGCTTTAACTAGATGAACCTTAGTCTGAAAAGTAATGTCTCTGCTTTTTAATATGCTCTCTAGGTTGGTCATAGCTTTTCTTACAAGGATCAATCATCTTTTAATTTCATGGCTGCAGTCACTGTCTGCAGTGATTTGGGAGCTCTCAAAAAATACAGTCTGTCACTGTTGCCATCGTTTCCCCATCATTTGCCATGAAGTGATGGTACAGGATGCCATGATCGTATATCTGGTATGAATTGTACCTTTAATCTGTGGTAAAATGTAGGCACATTTCTTGCTTTTCCAAATAATCATTTTTGCCATTACCTGTTTTATTATTAGAAAGTACAGTATGTCCCTCATCAAAGCTGTCCTCATTCAATTGTTTTTAAAAATCTATATTGAGTTGTTTAATCTAATCTGATGGCAAATCTCTCTTTTCAGCAAGAAGAGAGACATTTGAAGACATTTACAGGTAAATCTAACTCAACTGTTTAATTTCCCAATCCCATAATATTGCTGTTGAGTGACTACCTTTATGGATGGTTTGCTGCTAATAGGTATGGCACTGCTAGTCAATTTCCTTGAGAAAAACTATCGTAAACCATTCTTAGTCTTCAAAATTGGAATTCTTTTATTTCTTACATGCATCACACTTTTTCCTAAAGCTCAAATATCATTAACATGGCAGGTGTTTTCAGCATTGCTCATGTTGTAGAATTAAACATTTTTAGGGATTGCATTGAATCTATAAATTGCTTTGGGTAGTATACTCATTTTCACTATATTGATGCTTTTTTTTTTTTTTTCTCTTGAGTTTGAATCATTATTTCATTATGATTTGTATCATGATTATTTGGCCATGAGACCTCTTCTTCTCAAAGTGCTTTCATTCTTCCCATGATCTCACAACATCTGTGTTTATTTTTTTTTTAAACTTTACATAATTGTATTAGTTTTACCAAATATCAAAATGAATCCACCACAGGTATACATGTGTTCCCCATCCTGAACCCTCCTCATTCCTCCATCCCCATTCCATCCCTCTGGGTCGTCCCAGTGCACCAGCCCCAAGCATCCAGTATCGTGCATTGAACCTGGACTGGCAACTCGTTTCATACATGATATTTTACATGTTTCAATGCCATTCTCCCAAATCTTCCCACCCTCTCCCTCTCTCACAGAGTCCATAAGACTGTTCTATACATCAGTGTCTCTTTTGCTGTCTCGTACACCGGGTTATTGTTACCATCTTTCTAAATTCCATATATATGCGTTAGTATACTGTATTGGTGTTTTTCTTTCTGGCTTACTTCACTCTGTATAATAGGCTCCAGTTTCATCCACCTCATTAGAACTGATTCAAATGTATTCTTTTTAATGGCTGAGTAATACTCCATTGTGTATATGTACCACAGCTTGCTTATCCATTCATCTGCTGATGGACATCTAGGTTGCTTCCATGTCCTGGCTATTATAAACAGTGCTGCGATGAACATTGGGGTACACGTGTCTCTTTCCATTCTGGTTTCCTCAGTGTGTATGCCCAGCAGTGGGATTGCTGGATCATAGGCAGGTCTATTTCCAGTTTTTTAAGGAATCGCCACACTGTTCTCCATAGTGGCTGTACTAGTTTGCATTCCCACCAACAGTGCAAGAGGGTTCCCTTTTCTCCACACCCTCTCCAGCATTTATTGCTTGTAGACTTTTGGATCGCAGCCATTCTGACTGGTGCCTCATAGTGGTTTTGATTTGCATTTCTCTGATAATGAGTGATGTTGAGCATCTTTTCATGTGTTTGTTAGCCATCTGTATGTCTTCTTTGGATTCTTCCAATCCATGAACATGGTATATTTCTCCATCTATTAGTGTCCTCTTTGATTTCTTTCACCAGTGTTTTATAGTTTTCTATATATAGGTCTTTAGTTTCTTTAGGTAGATATATTCCTAAGTATTTCATTCTTCCTGTTGCAATGGTAAATGGAATTGTTTCCTTAATTTCTCTTTCTGTTTTCTCATTATTAGTGTATAGGAATGCAAGGGATTTCTGTGTGTTGATTTTATATCCTGCAACTTTACTATAGTCATTGATTAGTTCTAGTAATTTTCTGGTGGAGCCTTTAGGGTTTTCTATGTAGAGGATCATGTCATCTGCAAACAGTGAGAGCTTTACTTCTTCTTTTCCAATTTGGATTCCTTTTATTTCTTTTTCTGCTCTGATTGCTATGGCCAAAACTTCCAAAACTATGTTGAATAGTAATGGTGAAAGTGGGCACTCTTGTCTTGTTCCTGACTTTAGAGGAAATGCTTTCAATTTTTCACCATTGAGGATAATATTTGCTGTGGGTTTGTCATATATAGCTTTGATTATGTTGAGGTATGTTCCTTCTATTCCTGCTTTCTGGAGAGTTTTTATCATAAATGGATGTTGAATTTTGTCAAAGGCTTTCTCTGCATCTATTGAGATAATCATATGGTTTTTATTTTTCAATTTGTTAATGTGGTGTATTACATTGATTGATTTATGGATATTGAAGAATCCTTGCATCCCTGGGATAAAGCCCACTTGGTCATGGTGTATGATCTTTTTAATGTGTTGTTGGATTCTGATTGCTAGAATTTTGTTAAGGATTTTTGCATCTATGTTCATCAGTGATTTGGCCTGTAGTTTTCTTTTTTGTGTGGGATCTCTGTCAGGTTTTGGTATTAGGGTGATGGTGGCCTCATAGAATGAGTTTGGAAGTTCACCATCCTCTGCAATTTTCTGGAAGAGTTTGAGCAGGATAGGTGTTAGCTCTTCTCTAAATTTTTGGTAGAATTCAGCTGTGAAGCCATCTGGACCTGGTCTTTTGTTTGCTGAAAGATTTTTGATTACAGTTTCAATTTTCGTGCTTGTGATGGGTCTGTTAAGATTTTCTATTTCTTCCTGGTCGAGTTTTGGAAAGTTGTACTTTTCTAAGAATTTGTCCATTTCTTCCAAGTCGTCCATTTTATTGGCATATAATTGTTGATAGTACTCTCAGATGATCCTTTGTATTTCTGTGTTGTCTGTTGTGATCTCTCCATTTTTGTTTCTAATATTATTGATTTGATTTTTCTCCCTTTGTTTCTTGATGAGTCTGGCTAATGGTTTGTCAATTTTATTTATCCTTTCAAAGAACCAGCTTTTGGTTTTGTTGATTTTTGCTATGGTCTCTTTTGTTTCTTTTGCATTTATTTCTGCTCTAATTTTTAAGATTTCTTTCCTTCTACTAACCCTGGGCTTCTTCATTTCATCCTTTTCCAGTTGTTTTAGGTGTAGAGTTAGGTTATTTATTTGACTTTTTTCTTGTTTCTTGAGGTGTGCCTGTATTGCTATGAACTTCCCCCTAAAGACTGCTTTTACCGTGTCCCACAGGTTTTGGGTTGTTGTGTTTTCATTTTCATTCGTTTCTATGCAAATTTTGATTTCTTTTTTGATTTCTTCTGTGATTTGTTGGTTATTCAGCAGCGTGTTGTTCAGCCTCCATATGTTGGAATTTTTAATAGTTTTTCTCTTGTAATTGAGATCTAATCTTACTGCATTGTGGTCAGAAAAGATGCTTGGGATGATTTCTATTTTTAGATTCAATGCAATCCCTATCAAGCTACCAACAGCATTCTTCACAGAGATAGAACAAATAATTTCACAATTTGTACGGAAATACAAAAAACCTCGAATAGCCAAAGCGATCTTGAGAAAGAAGAATGGAACTGGAGGAATCAACCTACCTGACTTTCAGCTCTACTACAAAGCCACAGTTATCAAGACAGTATGGTACTGGCACAAAGACAGAAATATAGATCAATGGAACAAAATAGAAAGCCCAGAGATAAATCCACACACATATGCACACCTTATCTTTGACAAAGGAGGCAAGAATATACAATGGATTAAAGACAATCTCTTTAACAAGTGGTGCTGGGAAATCTGGTCAACCACTTGGAAAAGAATGAAACTAGAACACTTTCTAACACCATACACAAAAATAAACTCAAAATGGATTAAAGATCTAAATGTAAGACCAGAAACTATAAAACTCCTAGAGGAGAACATAGGCAAAACACTCTCTGACATACATCACAGCAGGATCCTCTATGACCCACCTCCCAGAATATTGGAAATAAAAGCAAAAATAAACAAATGGGACCTAATTAAAATTAAAAGCTTCTGGAAAACAAAGGAAACTCTAAGCAAGGTGAAAAGACAGCCTTCAGAATGGGAGAAAATAATAGCAAATGAAGCAACTGACAAACAACTAGTCTCAAAAATATACAAGCAACTCCTACAGCTCAACTCCAGAAAAATAAATGACCCAATCAAAAAATGGGCCAAAGAACTAAATAGACATTTCTCCAAAAAAGACATACAGATGGCTAACAAACACATGAAAAGATGCTCAACATCACTCATTATCAGAGAAATGCAAATCAAAACCACTATGAGGTACCATTTCACACCAGTCAGAATGGCTGCAATCCAAAAGTCTACAAGTAATAAATGCTGGAGAGGGCGTGGAGAAAAGGGAACCCTCCTACACTGTTGGTGGGAATGCAAACTAGTACAGCCACTATGGAGAACAGTGTGGTGATTCCTTAAAAAACTGGAAATAGAACTGCCTTATGATCCAGCAATCCCACTGCTGGGCATACACACTGAGGAAACCAGAATGGAAAAAGACACGTGTACCCCAATATTCATCGCAGCACTGTTTATAATAGCCAGGACATGGAAGCAACCTAGATGTCCATCAGCAGATGAATGGATAAGAAAGCTATGGTACATATATACAATGGAGTATTACTCAGCCATTAAGAAGAATACATTTGAATCAGTTCTAATGAGATGGATGAAACTGGAGCCTATTATACAGAGTGAAGTAAGCCAGAAGGAAAAACACCAATACATATAATGCATATATATGGAATTTAGAAAGATGGTAACAATAACCCGGTGTACGAGACAGCAAAAGAGACACTGATGTATAGAACAGTCTTATGGACTCTGTGGGAGAGGGAGAGGGCGGGAAGATTTGGGAGAATGGCATTGAAACATGTAAAATATCATGTATGAAACAAGTTGCCAGTCCAGGTTCGATGCATGATACTGGATGCTTGGGGCTAGTGCACTGGGACAACCCAGAGGGATGGTATGAGGAGGGAGGAGGGAGGAGAGTGCAGGATGGGGAACACATGTATACCTGTGGCAGATTCATTTTGATATTTGGCAAAACTAATACAATTATGTAAAGTTTAAAAATAAAATAAAATTAAAAAAAATTTTTACTTAAACAATACTATTCCAAAATTATTTAAAATATTTTAAAAAGCTAACCCACCAACCAAATCTTATTTGTTCTTTAATAAAATTGAATTTCAGTATACTCCTAAACCTTTCCTGGCACTAGATTTTGCATGGGTTTCCAAAATCCCATAAATTATTCTAACTTTGAATATGAGGATGTTTGGTGATTTTATCCCACATTGCCCACATACAGATCTTGGGCTCTGTATCGAAAAATGGCAATCATTTTCATAAAGTAGGTTTGCATTCCAAAGGTGTGGCAAATTTTGTAAGGTTTATCAACTTCTCAAAAGTTCTTATAACACTTTATTTACAAGGCTTTAATCTGCATAAATTAAAAAAAGTCATTGTATTCCTATTGAAAAGACTTTGAAGACTACTTATTAAATAATAATTATAATAACAAGAAGAAGTAAAGAAGAAAATGAGGAGAGAAACAAGAAGATGGTAAGAAAGAATATGACAAAAAACAACATCAGTCATCTGAGGTTCGTAACATTGTGCAGGAAACAGGGGTCAAGACCATTCCCATGGAAAAAAATTGCAAAAAAGCAAAATGGCTGTCTGGGAGGCCTTACAAATAGCTGTGAAAAGAAGAGAAGCAAAAAGCAAATGAGAAAAGGAAAGATATAATCATCTGAATGCAGAGTTCCAAAGAATAGCAAGAAGAGATAAGAAAGCCTTCTTCAGCGATCAATGCAAAAAAATAGAGAAAAACAACAGAATGGGAAAGACTAGGGATCTCTTCAAGAAAATTAAAGATATCCAAGGAACATTTCATGCAAAGATGGGCTCGATAAAGGACAGAAATGGTATGGACCTAACAGAAGCAGAAAATATTAAGAAGAGGTGGCAAGAATATACAGAAAAAAATGTACAAAAAAGACCTTCATGACCCATATAATCACGATGGTGTGATCACTGACCTAGAGCCAGACAACCTGTAATGTGAATTCAAGTGGGCCTTAGAAAGCATCACTACGAACAAAGCTAGTGGAGGTGATGGAATTCCAGTGGAGCTATTTCAAATCCTGAAAGATGATGCTGTGAAAGTGCCACACTCAATATGCCAGCAAATTTGGAAAACTCAGCAGTGGCTACAGGACTGGAAACGGTCAGTTTTCATTCCAATCCCAAAGAAAGGCAATGCCAAGGAATGTTCAAACTACCGCACAATTGCACTCATCTCAAATGCTAGTAAAGTAATGCTCAAAAATCTCCAAGCCAGGCTTCAGCAATACGTGAACTGTGAAATTCCAGATGTTCAAGCTGGTTTTAGAAAAGGCAGAGGAACCAGAGATCAAATTGCCAACATCTGCTGGATCATGGAAAAAGCAAGAGTTCCAGAAAAACATCTACTTCTGCTTTATTGACTATGCCAAAGCTTTTGACTGTGTGGATCACAATAAACTGTGGAAAATTCTGAAAGAGATGGGAATACCAGGCAACCTGACCTGCCTCTTGAGAAATCTGTATGCAGGTTAGGAAGCAACAGTTAGAACTGGACATGGAACAACAGAGTGGTTCCAGATAGGAAAAGGAGTCTGTCAAGGCTGTATATTGTCACCCTGCTTATTTAACTTATGTGCTGAGTACATCATGAGAAACGCTGGACTGGAAGAATCACAAGCTCGAATCAAGATTGCCAGGAGAAATATCAATAACCTCAGATATGCAGATGACACCACCCTTATGGCAGAAAGTGAAGAGGAACTGAAAAGCCTCTTGATGAAAGTGAAAGTGGAGAGTGAAAAAGTTGGCTTAAAGCTCAACATTCAGAAAACGAAGATCATGGCATCTGGTCCCATCACTTCATGGGAAACACATGGGGAAACAGTGGAAACAGTGTCAGACTTTATTTTTCTGGACTCCAAAATCACTGCAGATGGTGACTGCAGCCATGAAATTAAAAGACGCTTACTCCTTGGAAGCAAAGTTATGACCAACCTAGATAGCATTTTGAAAAGCAGAGACATTACTTTGCCAACAAGGGTCCGTCTAGTCAAGGCTATGGTTTTTCCTGTGGTCATGTATGAATGTGAGAAATGGACTGTGAAGAAGGCTGAGCGCTGAAGAATTGATGCTTTTGAACTGTGGTGTTGGAGAAGACTCTTGAGAGTCCCTTGGACTGCAAGGAGATCCAACCAGTCCTTTCTGAAGGAGATCAGCCCTGGGATTTCTTTGGAAGGAATGATGCTAAAGCTGAAACTCCAGTACTTTGGCCACCTCATGCGAAGAGTTGACTCATTGGAAAGAACTCTGATGCTGGGAGGGATTGGGGGCAGGAGAAGAAGGGGACGACAGAGGATGAAATGGCTGGATGGCATCACTGACTCGATGGACATGAGTCTGAGTGAACTCTGGGAGTTGGTGATGGACAGGGAGGCCTGGTGTGCTATAATTCATGGGGTCGCAAAGAGTCAGACACGACTGAGCGACTGAACTGAACTGAACTGATACCTACAGACTTTTCTTAAAAACAGATGACATTATGGCTTTAATGTTGTCCATAGTCCAGCTTTATGTACTAAACAAAGTATCTCTCATCTGATAACTTTGGGAAAATTGGATAATCCACAGGAAGATTCATGAAAAATTAACTGGGATTCTTCCTAAGGCATTTTTGTATTTTCATTAGTTACCCTTGAATATTTAATGGTTTTACCATCATAGTCAATTTTAAACACTTTTTTTGGATCTTGAATTGAACAGACCATAGGGATAGAAAATTTGCATGAGACTTGATAAATTTTGAAAAATCGATGGATAGATACTTTAGTCTACTTTAAGAGTTATAGAATTCAGTTATGTGTGGGAGTTTCAACATGATAGAGGGGTAGGATATGGAGCTCACCTTTTCCCAGAAAAAAATTAAAAAATACATTTACAAATGGAACAAATAACACAGAACAGCGACTAACTGCTGACAGAAGACCTCAGAATTCTGAAAAGATAAGAAAATCTCCATATAACTGTGTAGGATTTAAAAAAGAGAGAAGGAATCAAGGTGGAGCCTGTACTCCAGGGAGGGAACTGTGAAGGAAGAAAGGTTCCTGTTCCTGGGGAAATTTCCCCAATGCAGGGAAATCAGACTGGAGGGAGGAGGAGTTTTAAAGCTTAGGAGAAGAGCACAGCAACCTGAAGGCAAAATGGAGAGTAACCTGTACAGAAGTTTGGTACCCTTGCCTGCATTTCCCAGTCTGAGACATTTATCTATCATTTCAGTTAGGGACTGGATGCTAAAGCTCAGCCTTCATAAGTAAAACCCAGGGAGAAGACCAAAGTTGGCTGTGCAGAAACTGCCTGAATAGGCTGGGCTGTGGAAGCTGAAGTTATACTCAGAAGCCTTGGCCTGTGAAAGAAGCAAGGTGCCATAATTCAGGAATTATAAGGAATAGGGCAAGACTACCATAAGAGCTTCTTTTCCTATGAGACTTCCAGACAACAGAACACCAACCACAGGAGCTTCAGCGATGAGTGAAAGTTGCTGCTGCCATTTCAGGCTCCAGAGGTGAAAACAGACTACTGCTGGGAGACCCATGAGCAAGCAACAGGCCCTGCTTCCACTGATTCAGGAAAGCATAGATAGCACCAGCCCCTAGGACATCCATGATCAGGCAGTGGGCCTTACCTTCAGTGCTCCATGAATGTGCAGAGGGTACCAGTTCCTAGGAAGTCTGCAAGCAGGGCCCAGGACCTACTCTTGCTGTCCAAGGAGTGCACAAGGGCTGCTATATATGCACACACCATATCATGGGGATAATGGTCAACACATACTGAGGAAAGAGGCAGTAAGCATCTTTATTAAAAGCAGTCTTTTGATTTCATAAAAGAGCATGGAGTAAAAAAAAAAAAAAAGCTCATCTCCTCTCATGAACACAGCACAGTCATCTAATCACTGAACAATCATTAATGAAAAAGACTGGGACCTACCAGAAGATATTTTACATTCAAAGATAAAGAGGCTACAATGAGATGGCAAGAGGGGTGCTTTTGTTACATAATCAGATCTCAAATCTTCCAGGTGGGCAACCCACAAACTGGGAAATAATCATATCACAGAAGTTCTTTCCCAAGAGTGAGTCCAGAGCCCCACATTAGGCTCAGCCTGAGGGTCTGGCAATAGGAGGAACAATCCCCAAAGCATTTGGCTTTCAAGGCCAGTGGGGCTTCAGTGTATATCAAAAGGACTAGGGGAAACAGAGATTCCATTTCTAGAGGGTTGCACAAGGTTTCATATTCACTGAGCTATAGACAGTAGTAACTCCATAAGCTTCAAGGCTAAACCTGTGCATGAGTCTTGAAGTGTCTCCTAATAAGGTGGATATTAATATGGCTCAGTGGGGAGGCAAGGATCCTGGTGGCAGAGGCCCCAGAGAACAGTGATTTGTGTGAGCTTTCCTAAAGGTTGCTATCTCAGCATCAAAACTTAGACATACCCAACAATTTACAGGCTCCATTGCTGGAATGCCTCAGGAAAAACAATCTGTAGGGTAAGAATACAGACCTACCCATCAACAGATAGGAATACAGACCCACCCATGTCCATACTATACACAGTCAACTATAAACACACTCTTTGACATGGAATTGCCCACCAAGGGGACAAGGCATAGACCCACCTACCAGTGGGATGGCACCAGTTCATCCCACCAGAAAGCCTACTCAAATCTTGGTTTCAATCTCAACCACCAGAAACAGACACCAAAAGCAAGAAGAGCTATAATCTTCCAGCCAGTGGAAAGGAAAGGAGTCCACAAACACAGATTTAGAGAAAATGAGGTGGCAGAGAAATATATTACAGATGAAGGAACAAGATACAAACTCACAAGAACAATTAAGAGGAGATAGGTAACCTACCTGAAAAATAATTTAGAGTAATGATAGTAAAGATAATCCAAGATCTCAGAAAAAGAATGGAGACACAAACCAAAAAGTTACAAGAGAAGATTAACAAAGAGCTAGAAGATTTAAAGGAAAAGCAAACATGAGCAATACAGTAACTAAAATTAAAACGGGCTTCCCATGGATTTTTTCAGGCAAGAATACTGGAATGGGTTGCCATTTCCTTCTCCAGCAGTTCTTCCTAATCCAGGAATCTAACTCGAGGCTGCATCTCCTGCATTGCAGGTAGGTTCTTTACCACTGAACCATGGGGTGAGTCCAACAGACTTAAAAATACATAAGAAGGAATCAATAGCAGAGTAACTAAGGCATAAAAATGGATGAATGACCTGGAAGACACAATGGTGGAAAACACTGCTACAGAACAGAATAAAGGGGAAAAAAAGCATGAAAAGGAATAAAAACAGTCTAAGAGATCATTGGGGCATCATTAAATGTACCAACATCTGCATTATAGGGGTGCCAGAAGGAGAATAAAGAGAGAAAAGACCTGAGAAAATAGTTGAAGAGATTATATCCAGAACTCCACTAACATGGAAAAGGAAACACTCACTTGAGTCTAGAAAGCATATATAATCCCCCTAAAACATAAACTCAAGGAGGAACATACCAAACTACATATTAATTGAACCTTCAAGATGAAGAAAAAATATTAAAAGTAGCAAGGGTAAAGCAACATATAATATACAAGAGAAGCTACATAAGGTTATTAGCTGATTTTATTGGCAGAAATTCTGAAGAACAGAAGGAAGTGTCATGATATATTTAAAGGATTGAAAGAGGAAAAAAATATTAAAACATCCAAGAATACTCAGCAAGGCTTGCATTCAGATTCAAGAGCGATATTGTAAGCTTTATAGTCAAGTGAAAAATAAGAGAATTCAACACCACCAAATTAACATTACAACAAAACCTAAAGGAACATCTCTAGGCAGAAAAGAAAAGGATACAAGTAGAATTAAGAAAATAACAAATGGAGAAGATCAACAGTAAAGACAAACATAAAGTAAAGGTATGAAATTATTCACACACAAATATGATATCAAAACCAGAAATCATGAGAAGAGGAGAGTACAAATGCAGGTTATTATAAAATCATTTGAAATGAAATAATAGGCAATTTAAATCAAACATATATGTATAGACCACTATATCAAAAGAGCACCACAAACCAAAAATCTACAAGTAGACATAAAAAAGAGAAAAAGCTACCCAAATTAATCAGTAAAGATAAAATCAAATCATAAGAGAAGGAGATGAAAACACAAGAGGAAAGGGGAAAAAGTCTTACAAAAACAAGTCCAAAACAATTAAACATAACATCAATAAGAGCATTTATGTTGATAATTACCTTAAATGTAAATAGATAAAATGTTCCAACCAAAAGAAACAGACTGGCTCAAATGTACTGAAAGTTGCATAGTAATGTCCAACTCTTTGCAGCCCCATGGACTACACAGTCAGTGAAATTCTCCAGGCCAGAATATGGAAGGGTAGCCTTTCTCTTCTCCAAGGGATCTTCCCAACCCAGGGATTGAACCCAGGTCTCCCACATTGCAGGAGGATTCTTTACCAGATGAGCCACAAGGGAAACCCAAGAATTCTGGAGTGGGTAGCCTATCCCTTCTCCATTGGCTCTTCCCAACCCAGGAATTGAACTGGGATATCCTGCATTGCAGGCAGATTCTTTATCAACTGAACTATCAAGGGAGCAAAATTCAGACTGGCTGAATGGATATAAAACAAGACCTGTATATGTGCTGTCTACAAGAGAGACCCACTTCAAATTTAGGAATCAAAACAAACTGAAATTGAGAAAATAGATAAAGGCATTTCATGCAAATGAAATTTAAAGACAGCTGGAATAGCTTTATTCATGTCAGAAAAACAGACTTCAAATAAAGTCTGTTATAAGAGACAGATTTGATGGCATATTCAGTGAAGCACTTTAACAGCATCATCATTTAGGATTTGATATAGTTCAACTGGAATTCCATCACTTCCACTAACTTCACTAGCTAGCTCATAGCGATGCTTCCTAAGGCCCACTTGACTTCGCATTCCAGGACGTCTGGCTCTAGGTGAGTGATCACACCATTGTGGTTATCTGGGTCATGAAGATCTTTTTGTATAGTTCTTCTGTGCATTCTTGCCACCTCTTCTTAATATCTTCTACTCCTGTTAGGCCCATACCATTTCTGTCCTTCATTGTGCCCTTCTTTGCATTAAATGGTCCCTTGATATCACAGATTTTCTTGAAGAGATCTCTAGCTTTTCCCATTCTATTATTTTCCTCTATTTCTTTGCATTGATCACTGAGGAAGTGTTTCTTATTTCTCCTTGTTTTCTTTGGAACTCTGCATTCAAATGGGTATATCTTTCCTTTTCTCCTTTGCCTTTCACTTCACTTTTCACAGCTATTTGAAGACCTCCACAGAAAACCATTTTGCCTTTTTGCAGTTCTTTTTCTTGGGGATGGTTTTGATCACTGCCTCCTCTACAATGTCACGAACCTCTGTCCATAGTTTTTCAGGGACTCTGTCTATCAGATCTAGTCCCTTGAATCTATTTGATTTAGGTCATACTTGAATTGTCTAGTGGTTTTCCCTACATTCTTCAATTGAAGCATGAATTTGGCAATACAGAGTTTATGATCTGAGCCACAGTCAGTTCCTGGTCTTGTTTTTGCTGACTGTATAGAGTTTCTCCATCTTTGGGTGCAAATAATATAATCAACCTGATTTCCAGTATTAACCATCTGGTGGTGTCAATGTGTAGAGTTGTCTCTTGTGCTGTTGGAAAAGGGTGTTTGCTATGGCCAGAGTGTCCTCTTGGAAAAACTCTTTTAGCCTTTGCACTGCTTCATTTTGTACTCCAAGGCCAAATGTGCCTGATATCTTTGTGTATCAGTCCCCTATAATGAAAAGGACATCTTTTCTGGTGTTAGTTCTAGAAGGTCTTGTAGGTGTTCATAGAACTGTTCAACTTCAGCTTCTTCAGCATTACTGGTTGGAGCACAGACTTGGATTACTGTGATAATGAATGCCTTGCCTTGGAAACCGACAGAGATCATTCTGTTGTTTTTGAGATTGCACCCAAGTACTGTATTTGAGACTCTTTTTTTTTTTTTTTTTTTTTTTTTTACTATGAGGGTTACTCCATTTCTTCTAAGGGATTCTTGCCTACAGTAATAGATATAATGTTCATCTAAATTAAATTCATCCACTCCAGTCCACTTTAGTTCACTGATTCCTAAAATGTTGATGTTCATTCTTGCCATCTCCTATTTGACCATTTCCAATTTACCTTGATTCATAGACCTAAGATTCCAGGATCCTATGCAATATTGTTCTTTACTGCATCGGAGATTACTTCTATCTCCATTCACATTCACAACTGGCAACAGGACTGGAAAAAGTCAGTTTTGATTTCCAATCCCAAAGAAAGGCAATGCGATAGAATGTTCAAAATACTTCACAATTGCACTCATCTAATATGCTAGCAAACCAATGCTCAAAATTCTTCAAGCCAGGCTTCAACAGCATGTGAAGAGTGAAATTCCAGATGTTCAGCTGGATTTAGAAGAGGCAGAGGAACCAGAGATCAAATTACCAACATCTGCTGGATCATCCAAAAGGCAAAATAATGCAAAAGAAACATATACTTCTGTTTTATCTATTATACCAAAGCCTTTGACTCTGTAGACCACAGCAAACTGTGGAAAATTCTTCAAGAGATGGGAATACCAGACAACCTAACCTGCCTCCTTCTATGCGGGTCAAGAAGGAACAGTTAGAACTAGACATGGAACAACAGACTGGTTCCAAATAGGAAAAAGAGTACGTCAGGGCTGTATATTGTCACCAACCTCATTTAACTCATATGCAGAGTATATCATGCCAAATGGCAGGCTGGATGAAGCACAAGCTGGATTAATATTGCTAGGAGAACTATCAATAACCTGAGATATGCAGATGACACTAGCATTATAGCAGAAAGTGAAGAAGAACTAAAAACTTTTTGAGGAAATGAAAGAGGAGAGTGAACCAGCGGGCTTAAAACTCAACATTCAAAAAACAAGGATCATGGCTTCTGATCCCATCACTTCATGGCAAATAGATGAAAAAACAATGGAAACAGTGACAGGCTTTATTATCTTGGTCTCCAAAATCACTGCAGGTGGTGACTGCAGCAATGTAACTAAAAGACACTTGCTTCTTTTGGAAGAAAATCTATGGCCAACGTTCAGTTCAGTTCAGTTCAATTCAGTTGTTCAGTCGTGCTGACACTTTGTGACCCTATGAATAGCAGCACGCCAGGCATCCCTGTCCATCACCAACTCACGGAGTTTACTCAGATTCATGTCCATCGAGTCGGTGATGCCATCTAGCCATCTCATTCTCTATCATCCCCTTCTCTTCCTGACCCCAATCCCTGCCAGCATAAGAGTCCTTTCCAATGAGTCAACTCTTCGTATGAGGTGGCCAAAGTACTGGAGCTTCAGCTTCAGTATCAGTCCCAAATGAACACCCAGGACTGATCTCCTTTAGAATGGACTGGTTGGATCTCCTTGCAGTCCAAGGGACTCTCAAGTGTCTTCTCCAACATCACACCTCAAAGGAATCAATTCTTTGGTGCTCAGCTTTCTTCACAGTCCAACTCTCACAGCCATACATGACCACTGGAAAAACCATAGCCTTGACTAGATGGACGTTGTTGGCAAAGTAATGTCTTTGCTTTTGAATATGCTATCTAGGTTGGTCATAACTTTCCTTCCAAGGAGTAAGTGTCTTTTAATTTCATGGCTGCAATCACCATCTGCAGTGATTTTGGAGCCCAACAAAATAAAGTCTGACACTGTTTCCATTGCTTCCCCCTCTATTTCCTATGAAGTGATGGGACCAGATGCCATGATCTTTGTTTTCTGAATGTTGAGCTTTAAGTCAAATTTTTCCTCTCCTCTTTCACTTTCATCAAGAGGCTTTTTAGTTCCTCTTCACTTTCTGCCATAAGGGTGGTGTCATCTGCATATCTGAGGTTATTGATATTTCTCCCAGTAATCTTGATTCCAGCTTGTGATTCTTCCAGCCCAGTGTTTCTCATGATGTACCCTGCATAGAAGTTAAATAAGCAGGGTGACAATATACATCCTTGACATACTCTTTTCCTATTTGGAACCAGTCTGTTGTTCCATGTCCAATTCTAACCGTTGCTTCCTGATCTGCATATAGGTTTCTCAAGAGGCAGGTCAGATGCTCTGGGATTCCCATCTTTCAGAATTTTCCACAGTTTATGTGATCCACACAGTCAAAGGCTTTGGCATAGTCAATAAAGCAGAAGTAGATGTTTTTCTCGAACTCTCTTGCTTTTTCGATGATCCAGCAGATGTTGGCAATTTGATCTCTGGTTGTTTTGCCTTTTCTAAAACCAGCTTGAACATCTGGAAGTTCACGGTTCATGTATGGCTGAAGCCTGGCTTGCAGAATTTTAAGCACTACTTTACAAGCGTGTGAGATGAGTGCAATTGTGCGGTAGTTTGAGCATTCTTTGGCATTGCCTTTCACTGGCATTGGAATGAAAACTGACCTTTTCCAGTTCTGTGGCCACGGCTGAGTTTTCCAAATTTACTGGCATATTGAGTGCAGTACTTTCACAGCATCATCTTTCAGGATTTGAAATAGCTCCACTGGAATTCCATCACCTCCACTAGCTTTGTGCATAGTGATGCTTTCTAAGGCCCACTTGAATTCACATTCCAGTATGTCTGGCTCTAGGTGAGTGATCACACCATGTGTTTAACTGGGTCATGAAGTTCTTTTTTATACAGTTTCTGTGTATTCTTGCCACCTCTTCTTAATATCTTCTGCTTCTGTTAGATCCATACCATTTCTCTCCTTTATTGAGCCCATCTTTGCATGAAATGTTCCTTGGATATCTCTAATTTTCTTGAAGAGATCTCTAGTCTTTCCCATTCTGTTGTTTTCCTCTGTTTCTTTGCATTGATCACTGAGGAATGCTTTCTTATCTCTTCTTCCTATTCTTTGGAACTCTGCATTCAGATGCTTATATCTTTCCTCTTCTCTTTTGCTTTTCACTTTTATTTTTTTCACATTTATTTGTAAGGCCTCCTCCGACAGACATTTTGCTTTTTTGCATTTCTTTTCCATAGTAATGGTCTTGATTCCTATCTCCTGTACAATGTCATGAACCTCTGTCCATAGTTCATCAGGCACTGTATCAGATCTAGTCCCTTAAATATACTTCTAACGCCCATTGTATAATCATAAGGAATTTTATTCAGGTCATACCTGAATAGTCTAGTGGTTTTCCTTACTTTCTTCAATTTAAGTCTGAATTTGGCAATAAGGAGTTCATGATCTGAGCCACTGTAAGCTCCTGGTCTTGTTTTTCCTGACTGTATAGAGCTTCTCCATCTTTGGCTGCAATGAATATAATCAATCTGATTTCAGTGTTGACCATCTGGTGATGTCCATGTGTAGAGTCTTCTCTTGTGTTGCTGGAAGAGGGTGTTTGCTATGACCAGTGGGTTCTCTTAGCAAAACACTATTAGCCTTTGCCCTGCTTCATTCCATTCTCCAAGGCCAAATTTTCCTGTTACTCCAAGTGTTTCTTGACTTCCAAGTTTTGCATTCCAGTCCTCTATAATGAAAAGAATATCTTTTTGGATGTTAGTTCCAAAAGTTCTTGTAGGTCTACATAGAACCTTTCAACTTCAGCTTCTTCAGTGTTACCAGTTGGGACATCTGCTGGATCACCATGATATTGAAAGATCTGCCTTGGAAATGAACAGAGATCATTTGTCATTTCTGAGATTGCATCCAAGTACTGCATTCCGGACTCTTTTGTTGACCATGATGGCTACTCCATTTCTTCTAAGGGATTCCTGCCCACAAAAGTAGATATAATGGTCATCTGAGTTAAATTCACCCATTCCAATCCATTTTAGTTCACTGATTCCTAGAATGTCGATGTTCACTCTTGCCATCTCCTGTTTGACCGCTTCCAATTTGCCTTGATTCATGGACATAACATTCCAGGTTCCTATGTAATATTGCTCTTTACAGCATCGGACCTTGCTTCTATCACCAGTTGCATCCACAACTGGGTATTGTTTTCGCTTTGGCCCCATCCCTTCATTCTTTCTGGAGTTATTTCTCCACTGATCTCCAGTAGCATATTGGGCACCCATTGACCTGGGGGGGGGGGTCCTCTTTCAGTCCTATCATTTTGCCTTTTCATACTGTTCATGGGGTTCTCAAGGCAAGAATACTGAAGTTGTTTGCCATTCCTTTATCCAGTGGACCACATTCTGTCAGACCTCTCCACCATGACCCATCCCTCTTGGGTGGCCCCACATGGCATGGCTTAATTTCATTGAGTTATACAAGGCTGTGGTCCATATGACCAGTTTGACTAGTTTTCTGTGATTATTATTCACTGTGTCTGCCTTCTGATGCCCTCTATCAGTGCCTACCATCTTACTTGGGTTTCTCTTACCTTGTACTTGGGGTATCTCTTTACGGCTGCTCCAGCAAAGCGCAGCCACTGCTCCTTACCTTGGACGGCCACCCCTCCTGACCTTGAACGTGGAGTAGCTCCTCTCAGCCCTCCTGCACTCATGCAGCCACCACTTCTTGGATGTGGGGTTACTCCTCTAGGCTACCACCCCTGACCTCGGGCATGGGGTAGCTCCTCTCGGACATTACTACCAACAAAGCTCCATCTTGTCAAAGCTATGGGTTTTCCAGTAGTCATAAATGGATGTGATATTTGGACTATGAATAAACAAACACCAAGGAATTGATGCTTTTGAACTGTGGTGTTGAAGAAGATTTTTGAGTTTCCCTTGGACTGCAAAGAGTTCAAATCAGTCAATCCTGAAGGAAATCAGGCCTAAATATTCATTGGAAAAGCTAATGCTGAGGTGAAACTCCAATACTTTGTCCACCTAATGCCAAGAACTGACTCTTTAGAAATGACCCTGTTGCTGGGAAATATTGATAGCAGTAGGAGAATGGGACAACAGAGGATGAAATGGTTGAATGGCATCACTGACTCAATCGACATGAATCTGAGCAAACTCCAAGAATTGGTGATGGACAGGGAATCCTGGTGTGCTGCCATCCATGGGCTCACAGAGTCGACAAAGCTGAGCGACTGAATTGATAAGAGACAATGACGGACATGACATAATAATCAAAGGGTTCATATGAGAAGAATATATAACAATTATAAATGTATGTGCACCCATCATAGGAGCACATCAATATATATGGTGAATACTAACAGCCACAAAAGGAGAATTTGACAGTAACACAATATTAGTGTGCTCAGTCTCTCAGTCTTTAGTGACCCTTTGTGACCCCGTGGACTGTAGCCCACTAACCTCCTCTGTCATGGAATTTTCCAGGCAAGAAAACTGGAATGAGCTGTTTGTTCATCCAAGGGTTCTTCCTGACTCAGAGATTCAGTCTGCATCTCCTTGCATAGAGGGCAGATTCTTTCTCCACTGAGCTACCAGTGAAGCAAGAGACTTTAATATCCCACTCTCATTAATGGAAAGATATTCTTTAGAAAGAAGATCAATAAGGAAAGATGGGCCTTAAATGACACAGTAGACATGATGGAGTCAATTGATATTTGTAGAACATTTCATATGAAAGTAGCAGAATACACTTTCTTCTCAAGTGCACACCAACATTCTCCAGGACAGATCACATCTTCTGTCACTAATCAATTTCAGTGTATTTAATAAAACTGAATTCATATCAAGCATCTTTTCCAACCACAATGCTATGAGATTAGAAATAAACTACAAGAAAAAAAATGTAGCAAAACAGGAGGAAGCTAAATAATACATTAAACAACAAATGGATCACTGAAGAAATCAAATAGGAAATTAAAAATAAAATGGAGACAAATGAAAATGAAAGCATAATGATCCATACCCTATAGTATGTGGCAATGTGATGTATGATGTGATGTGAAAGTCACTCGGTCATGTCAGACTCTTTGTGACCCTATGTCCTACACATACTATGGAATTCTCTAGGCCAGAATACTGGACTGGGTAGCTTTTCCCTTTTCCAGTGGGTCTTTCCAATCCAGGCATTGAACCCAGGTCTCCTGCACTGCAGTTGGATTCACCACAAGGGAAGCCCCAGTATGTGGCAAAAACAGTCCTAAAAGGAGTGTTTATAACAATACAATCTTTCCTCAGGAAACAAGGAAGATCTCAAATAAGCAAACTAACTGTACAGCTAAGGCAACTAAAGAAAGAGGAAGAACCAAAACCCAAAGAAACCAAAATGAAAATCATAAAGATCATAGCAGAAACAAATGACATAGGGATGAACAAAACAATAACAAAGATAAATGAAACTAAAAGCTGTTTTTTTTTTTTTTTGAGAACATAAAATAGATAAGCCTTTAGCTAGACACACCAAGAAAAAGAGTGGAGGGTTCAAATGAATAATATTAGAAATGAAAAAGAAGTTACAAAGGACACCACAGAAATGCAAAGGATCATAATAGACTGCTATAAACAACCTGCTTGCTTTGCATGTGTGCTAAGTCATGTCTGACTCTTTGCAACCCCATGGACTGTAGCTTGCCAGACTCTTCTGTCCATGAGAATCTTCAGGCAAGAATACTGAAGTGGGTTGTCATTTCCTCATCCAGGGAATCTTCCCAACCTAGGGATTGAACCCACATCTCTTGTGTCTCTTGCATTTGCAGTTGTATTCTTTACTACTGAGCCACGTGGAAAGTCCTATATATGCTAACAAAATAGGAAAAAAAAAAAAAGACGAAATGGACAAATTCTTTGAAAGGTAAAACATTCCTAAGACTCAAACTTGAAGAAACATAAAATATGAACAGTTTGTTTACAAGTACTGAAATTGAAAGTGATTAAAAAATTTACAACAAAGATCCAGAACCAAATGGCTTCACATGCAAATTTGATCAAGCACTTAGAGAACAATTAATGCCTATCTTTCTGAAACTCTTCCAAAACATTACAAAAGAAAGGAAACTGAAGTTCATTCTATGAGGCCAATATCGCATTCATAACAATACCAGAGAGAGATCACAGAAAAAGAAAATTACAGGTCAATATTAATGATGAATATAGATGCAATAACATTCAACAAAGTACTAGCAAGCCAAATCCAATAATACATTAAAAGGATCAGACGCCATGATCAAGTGGGGTTTATCCCAGGGATGCAAGGTTTCTTCAATATCAGCAAATCAATCAATGTGATACACCACACTAGCAAACTGAAGAATAAAAAACATATGATTATCTCAACAGATGCAGAAAAAGCTTTTGACACAATTCAACACACATTTATGATAAAAAGCTCTCTAGAAAGTGGGCAGAAAGGAAACATCTCAATGTAGTAAAGGCCATTGTATACAAACCTACAGCTAACATCATTCTTCATGTTGGAAAACTGAAAGCATTTCCTTCAAGATCATGAATGAGACAAGGATGTTATTGTCATCAATTCAATTCAAGTTTTGAAAGTCTAGTCATGGCAATCAGAGATGAGAAGGAAATAAAAGGAATCCAAATTGGAATACAAGTAAAACTGTCATTATTAGCAGATTGCAAGATACTATACAGAGGAATTCCTAAAGAGAATGCCAGAAAACTACTGCTGCTGCTGCTGCTAAGTCACTTCAGTCATGTCCTACTCTATGCAACCCCATAGATGGCAACCCACCAGGCTCCATTATCCCTGGGATTCTCCAGGCAAGAACACTGGAGAGGGTTGCCATTTCCTCCTCCAATACATGAAAGTGAAAATTGAAAGTGAAGTCACTCAATCGTGTCCAACTCTTAGCGACCCCATGGACTGCAGCCCACCAGACTCCTCCATCCATGGGATTTTCCAGGCAAGAGAACTGGAGTGGGGTGCCATTGCCTTCTCTCAAATACTGGAGCTCATCAATTTACTCAGTAAATTTGCAGGTTACAAAATTTATACACAGGAATTTCTTGCATTGCTACACATTAGCAATGAAAGAACAGAAAAAGAAATAATGCAAATAATCACATTTACCATTGCATCAAAAATAATATAATGCCTGGAAATAAATCTACCTAAAGAGACAAAATGTTTATACTCTAAAAAATATAAGATATTTATGAAAGAAATCAGAGATGATATAAGCAGATGAAAGGATATATTATATTATTGGATGGAAAGAATAAATATCGTGAAGATATCTATATTACTTGAAATAGCTACAGATTCAGTGCAATTCCTTTCAAATTACCAATGTCATTTTTCAAATAAAACATTTAAAATTTATATGAAAACACAGAAGAAACTAGAGAGCATAATCAATGCTGAGGTAAAACAAAAATGGAGCTAGAAGAATGAGAGTTCCTGACTTCAGACTCTCCTAAAAAGCTACAGTAATCAAAAGAGTATGGTACCAACACAAAAACAGATATATAGATCAATAGAACAGGAAAGAAAGACTGGGGACGGAGGGAATCACTCAAATATGCTTAATTAATCTATGACAAAGAAGACAAGAATACTGAATGGAGAAAATACAGTAAGTGATGCTAGGAAAATTGGACAGTTACATGTTAAAGAATCAAATTGGAACATTCTCTAACACCATGCACAAAAATAAGCTTTAAATGGATCAAAGACCTAAATGTAACGCTGGACACTATAAAATTCTTAGAAGAAAACATAGAACACTCTCTGACATAAATCACAGCAATGCATTTTCTCCCAGAGTAATGGGAATACAAATGAAAATAACAAATGGAACCTAACCAATAAACTTTCTGCACAGCAATGGAAACCATAAACAAAATGAAAAGACAAGCCATGGGATGGAGGAAAATATTTGCAAATACAGCAACCAACCATGTGACAAGAGATTAATTTCCAAAATATACAAACAGCTCATGTCAAAAAAGCAATAAATCTGATTTTAAAAAGGGGCAGAAGATATGAATAGATATTTCTCCAAGCAAGATATATAGATGGCCAAAAATATGAAGCATATAAAAATATGCTTCAACATCACTAATTATTAGAGAAATGCAAATGAAAACTGCCATAAGGTATCACATTACATCAGTTAGAATGGCCAGTGTCAAAAAGTCTGATGTCAGTGTTGTTGTTGTTCAGTTGCTAAGTCATTTCCAACATTTTATCAGCCCATGGACTTCAGCATATCAGGCCTCCCTGTCCCTCATTTTCTCCTGGAGTTTGTTCATGTTCATGTACATTGAGTCAGTGATGCCCTCCAACCATCTCATCCTCTAAGCCTCTTCTCCTTTTGCCTTTAATCTTTCCCAGCATCAGGGTCTTTTCAAATGAATCAACAGTTCACTTCTGGTGGCCAAAGTACTGAAGCCTCGGCTTTAGTATAAATCCTTCCAAAGGGTATTTGGGGTTGATTTCCTTGAAAATTGACTGGTTTGATCTCCTTCCTGTCAATAGAATCTCAAGAGGCTTCTCCAGCACCACAATTCAAAAGATCAATTCTTCCATGCTCAGCCTTCTTTATTGTCATAAATATCACATCCCTACATGACTACTGGAAAAATCATAGCTTTCACTATACAGACCTCTGTTGGCAAAGTGATCCCTTTGTTTTTTCCATATGCTGCCTAGATTTCGAATAGCTCTCCTTACAAAAGCAAATGTCTTCTAATTTCATGGCTGCAGTTACAGTTTGCAGTAATTTTGGAGCCCAAGAAAATCACATTTGGCACTGCTTCTGTTTTTTACCTTTCTATTTGCCATGAAGAAATGGTATGATCACTCACCTAGAGCCAGACATCCTAGAATGTGAAGTCAAGAGGGCCTTAGAAAGCATTACTATGAACAAAGATATTGGAGGTGATGGAATTCCAGTTGAGCTATTTCAAATCCTAAAAGATGATGCTGTGAAAGTGCTGCACTTAACATGCCAGCAAATTTGGAAAACTCAGCAGTGGCCACAGGACTGGAAAAGGCCAGTTTTCATTTCAATGCCAATGAAAGGCAATGGCAAGAATGCTCAAACTACTGCACAATTGCACTCATCTCACACGCTAGTAAAGTAATGCTCAAAATTCTTCAAGCCAGGCTTCAGCAATACATGAACCGTGAACTTCCAGATGTTCAAGCTGGTTTTAGAAAAGGCAGAGGAACCAGAGATCAAATTGCCAACATCTGCTGGATCATGGAAAAAGCAAGAGAGTTTCAGAAAAACATCTATTTCTGCTTTATTGACTATGCCAAAGCGTTTGACTGTATGGATCACAATAAACTGTGGAAAATTCTGAAAGAGATGGGAATCCCAGACCACCTGACCTGCCTCTTGAGAAAACTATATGCAGGTCAGGAAGCAACAGGTAGAACTCGCCATAGAAAAACAGACTGGTTCCAAATAGGAAAAGAGTCCGTCAAGGCTGTATATTGTCACCCTGCTATTTAACTTCTATGCAGAGTACATCATGAGAAATGCTAGGCTGGAAGAAGCACAAGCTGGAATCAAGATTGCTGGGGAGAAATATCACTAACCTCAGATATGCAGATGACACCACCCTTATGGCAGAAAGTGAAGAGGAACTAAAAAGCCTCTTGATAAAAGTGAAAGTGAATAGTGAAAAAGTTGGCTTAAAGCTCAACATTCAGAAAACAAAAATCATGGCATCTGGTGCCATCACTTCATGGGAAACACATGGGGAAACAGTGGAAACAGTGTCCGACTTTTTTTTTTTTTTTTTTTTTTTTTTGAGGGGGAGACTCCAAAATCACTGAAGATGGTGATTGCAGCCATGAAATTAAAATATGCTTACTCCTTGGAAGAAAAGTTATGACCTACCTAGATAGCATATTCAAAAGCAGAGACATTACTTTGCCAACAAAGGTCCATCTAGTCAAGGCTATGGTTTTTCCAGTGGTCATGTATGGCTGTGAAAGTTGGACTGTAAAGAAAGCTGAGCACCAAAGAACAGATGCTTTTGAACTGTGGTGTTGGAGACGACTCTTGAGAGTCCCTTGGACTTCAAGGAGATCCAACCAGTCCATTCTAAAGGAGATCAGCCCTGGGCGTTCTTTGGAAGGAATGATGCTAAAGCTGAAACTCCAGTACTTTGGCCACCTCACACGAAGAGTTGACTCATTGGAAAAGAGTCTGATGCTGGGAGGGTTTGGGGGCGGGAGGAAAAGGGGACAACAGAGGATGAGATGGCTGGATGGCATCACTGACTTGATGGACGTGAGTTTGAGTGAACTCCAGGAGATGGTGATGGACAGGGAGGCCTGGCGTGCTGCGAATCAGGGAATGCAAAGAGTCAGACATGACTTATCCACTGAACTGAACTGAATGGGACCAGATGCCATGATCTTAGTGTTTTGAATGTTCAGTTTTAAGCCATTTTTTCACTCTCCTCTTTGACCCTCATCAAGAGGCTCTTTAGTTCCCCTTCTCTTTCTGTCATTTGTATGATATTATCTGCATATCTGAGGTTGTTATTTCTCCTGGCAATGTTGATTCCAGCTTGTAACTCACCCAGCACTTCACGTGATGTACTCTGCATATAAGTTAAGTAAGTAGGGTGGTAATATACAGCCTTGAAGTACTCCTTTCCCAATTTTGAATCAGTTCATTGTTCTATGTCCAGTTGTAGTTGTTGCTTCTGGACCTGCATACATGTTCCTCAGGAGACAGGTAAGGTGGTCTGGTATTCCCATGTCTTTAAGAATTTTCCACAGTTTGTTGTGATCCTCACAGGAAAAGGGTTCAGCTTAGTCATTGAAGCAGAAATAGATGTGTTTGTGTGTGTGTGTGTGTGTGTGTGTGTGTGTGTGTTTGTTTTTTTTCCTGAAATTCCCTTGCTTTCTCTATAAAATGTTGGCAATTTGATCTCTGGTTCCTCTGCATTTTCTAAACCCAGCTTGTACGTCTGAAAATTCTCAATTCCAGTACTTCTAAAGTCGAGCTTGAAGGATTTTGAGTATTATCTTACTAGCATGGGAAATGAGTGCTATTGTCCAATAATTAGAACATTCTTTAGCACTTCCCTTTGGTGGGATTGGGAGGAACACTCATCTTTTTCAGTTCTGTGGCCACAGCTGGGCTTTTCAAATTTGCTGACATATTAAGTGCAGCATTTTCATACCATCATCTTTTAGAATTTTAAAGATCTCAGCTGGAATTCATCACCTCTACTAGCTTTATAGTAATTTTTCCTAAATTCCACTTGACATCACACTCCAGAATGTCTAGCTCTAGGTGAGTGGCCATACCATAGCAGTTATCTCGATCATTGAGATCTTTTTGTATAGCTCTTCTGTGTATTCTTGCCACCTGTTCTTAATCCTTTCTGCCTCTGTTAGGTCCTTATAATTTCTGTCCTTTATCATGCCCATCTTTCCATGAGATATTCCTTTGAAATCTCCAATTTTCTTGAGGAGATCTTTAGTCTTCCCCATTCTCTTGTATTCCTGTATTTCTTTGCACTGTTCATTGACGAAGTCCTTCTTTTTTTTTTTTTTAATTTTATTTTATTTTTAAACTTTACATAATTGTATTAGTTTTGCCAAATGTCCTTCTTATCTCTCCTTGCTATTCTCTGGAACTCTACATTCAGTTGGGCATATCTTTCCCTTTGTCCCTTGCTTTTCACTTTTCTTCTTTCCTCAGCTATTTGTGAAGCTTCCTCAGACGACCACTTGCCTTTTTGCATTTATTTTTCTTTGGAATGGTGTTAGTAACTGCCTCCTATATACTGTTATGAACCTTTGTCCATAGTTCTTCCAGTACTCTGTCTATCAGATCTCATGCCTTGAGTCTGGTAGACAGAGTTCTTCCACCTTGTAACTCACCTAGCACTTCACCTGATATACTCTGCAAATTAAATAAGCAGGGTGATAATATAGAGCCTTGAAAGACTCCTTTCCCAATTTTGAATCAGTTCATTGTTCCATGTCCAGTTATAACTGCTGCTTCTAGACCCACATACAGGTTCCTCAGGAGACAGATAGGGTGGTGTGGTATTCCCATGTCTTTAAGAATTTTCCACAGTTTGTTGTGAAACTATAATCCACACATTAAAATGCTTTAACTTAGTTATTGAAGTAGAAATAGATGTTTTTTGTTTTTTTTTTTTTTTTTTTTTCTGGAATTCCTTTGCTTTCTCTGTAGTCCAAAAAAAATGTGAAATGCTGGATGAGTTAAAAGCATGCTGTCTACCAGATTGTATGTCTTGAATCATTACCTCCACTATATAATCATATGGGATTTGATTTAGGACATACCAGAGTGGCCTAGTGTTTTTCACAACTTTCTTCAGTTTAAGCCTGAATCTTCCTTAGCAGATGATCTGAACCACAGTCAGCTCCAGGTCTTGTTTTGGCTGAGTATAGATTTTCTCCATCTTCAGCTGCAAATAATATAATCAATCTGATTTTCGTATTGACCATTTGGTGCTGCCCATGTGTAGTCATCACTTGTGTTGTTGGAAATGGATGTTTACTATGACCAGTGCATTCTCTTGGCAAAACTCTATTAGCCTTTGTCCTGCTTCATTTTGTACTCCAAGGCCAAACTTGCCTGTTATTCCACGTATCTATTGATCTCCTACTTTTGCATTTCAACCCCCTATGATGAAAACAATATCTTTTTTTTGTTGTTGTTAGTCCTGGAAAGTCTTATAGAACTGTTCAGCTTCTTCAGTATCAGTTGTTGAAGCATAAACTTGGATTACTGTGATGTTGAATGGTTTGCCTTGGAAATTAATGGATCTCATACTGTCATGTTTGAGATTGCACACAAGTACTGCATTTTGGACTCTTTTGTTGGTTATGTGGACAACTTTGCTTCTTCTATGAGATTTTTCCAAACAGTAGTATATATAATAGTCATCTGAATTAAATTCACCTGTTCTCATCTATTTTAGTTCACTCATTCCTAGGATACTGATGTTTATTCTTGCCATTTTCTGCTTGACCACATCCAACTTGCCTTCCCTGGTGGCTCAGTGGTAAAGTATCCACCTGCCAATGAAGGAGGCACAGGATACTTGGGTTCAATCCCTGGGTTGGGGAGATCCCCTGGAGTAGGAAATGGCAATGCACTACAGTATTCTTGTCTGGGAAATCCCATGAACATAGGAGCTTGGTAGGCTAAGTCCATGGGGTCACAAAGAGCTGGACATGATTGAGTAACTAGACATCATGATGAACCTAATATTCCAGGTTCCTATGAAATATTTTTCTTTACATCATCAGATTTTACTTTCACCACCAGACATATTCACAACTGAGCATTTTTCAGCTTTGTTCTAGCAACTTCATTATTTATGGAGCTATTAGAATTGCTCTCTGCTTTTCCCCAGTAACATTTTGGACAACTTTCAGTCTGGGATGTCTTTCAGTGTCTATCCTTTTGCATTTTTATACTGTTCTTGGGATATTTGTGGCAAGAATACTGGAGTGGTTTGCCATTCCTGCCTCCAGTGGATCACATTTTTTTCCAAAATTCTCCACTATGACTAGTCCATCTTGGCTGGCCCTGCATGGCATAGCTCAAAGCTTCATTGAGTTATGCACAACCCTTTGCCATGAGAAGGCAGTGATACATTAAGGGGGTAAACAAATCTACATGCAATAAATGCTAGGGAGGGTGTGGAGAAAAAGAGAACATTCTTACACTGCTGGTGGGAATGTAAGTTGGTAGAGCTATTATGGAGAAAATACGGAGGTTCCTTTAAAAACTAAATATAGAGCTGCTGTATGATCCAGTGGGCCTCCTTGATGGTCAATGGTAAAGAATCTGCCTGCCAGCGCAGTAGACAGGTTCAATCCCTGGGTTGGGAAGATGCCCTTGAGAAGGAAATGGCAATCCACTCTAGCATTCTTGCCTGGAGAGCCCCATGGACAGAGGAGCTTGGCAGACTAAGTCATTGGGTCTCAAAGGGTCAGACTGACAGTGACTGAACAACAACAACAAATGGTCCAGCAATCCCACTTTGGCCATATATTTGAAAAACTCTATTTTGAAAGATGAATGCACTGCAATGTTCATTGTAGCACTATTTACAATATTCAGGACATGGAAGTAACTTAAATGTCCATTGATATATAAATGAATAGAGAAGTTGTGATATATATATATATATATATATATACATATATATATATATATATATACACACACATGCCTTAAAAAAGAAAGAATGAAATATTGTCATGCACAGCAACATGGATAGGCCTAAAAATCATCATACTAAGTAAAGTAATTCAAACAAAGCAAGACAAATATCATATGATATAATTAAACGTGGAATCTAAAAAACATGATATAAATAAACTTATTTATAAAACAGAAATAGAGTCACAGATATAGAGAGCAAACTCATGGTTACCAGGTAGGAAAGGAAGGGAGGGAAAAATGGGGAGGCTGGGATGGACATATACACACTACTATATATAAAACAGATAAATAATAACAATATACTGCGTAGCACAGGAAATTCTACTCAGTACTTTGTAATAACCTATATAGGAAAGTAATCTAAAAAAAGTGTGAATATATGTATAATTGATGCACTTTTTTGTATACCTGAAACTATTTTGTATACCTGAAACATCATTGTAAATCAGCTATGCTTCAATAAAAATTTAAAAAATAGTTCAGTTGAGTATTCTGTTCCCTGTCCAAATACATGTGTTAGGGCGCAAGTATGGAATTCAAGCCAATTCAAGCTCAGTTGTTCAAGGCTCTGAATAAGGTTGCATTTATCCTGGAAACACATGTCCTTTAATAATTTGATTCCCCTAGAGCAAAATTTTTTTCAAATTAGTCTACCTGCAGAGAGGTGCATGTTTGTAATAATTTGTTTAAGATGCCTTATGTTTTAACAGAAACTTGTGAAGATAGTGACAATTTCACAATGGCTTTTGGCTAAATTATTCATCTATGACTTTGAAAATGTGCTATACACACACACACACACACACACACACACACACAATTTCTAAGCAGTTGTATGTAACATCTGAAATATTCCTATGGGCAGTTTATTAAATTAGATAGAAAAGAATGAAAATAGATCAGTTAAGTATTATTAAGAGTAGTAGCCATATATTGACAAGGTCAAAGTGAGTTGCATAACTAAGTTACTCGCCCAGTCAACTTAGGGTTTTCTTGTATTAAACTGCTTATTGAAGGATAAAAAGCAAAGCATTCCTGAGAATTTATTCATTGCTTCATCATCCATCTTCAGTTTGCCTCTTTAAACAATATTCACACTTCTAGTTGGGCAACACACATTCACTCTTGCTGCCAAAAAGATAGAACATCTGAAATCTGTTTTTAAGTAATGTCAGTTTTTCAAAGTAATAGGCACAACAAGTAGAAAAGAAACATCTGCTATGTGCAGAATTTTTCTTTCTTTCCTCCCAACATCAATCTAGCAAGTCTTTGGCAAGCACTTTCTTGCACTCTAAGTCACAGAAATGTCAAAGGAGCATGGAAATGAGAGTGGATGCCTCTGTTGAAATGTCACTTTGAAAGTAAATAAAATCAAATGGTAAAAGGGCCATCTAAAAGCAAGAAACTTAATGGTCAGGAGAAGAATTGTACTGTATTCATAGTCAGATACAGAAATGATACTTTTCCTAAAGCATGTTTCATAGTTATTGCTTGAAATGGTGAAATGCAGTAGATACAAATTTAAAATTTGATGCCACTTATTGCCTTGAAATTAATTACAACTACTTTCTGTTGAGACTAAATTACTGTGCTAAATAAAAACATTTATTATATGTGAAAAATCATATGGTATTTCTACTTAGAAAATTGCTTTCAGAAATAATAATGATGGGTGTCAGAGATTTTCACTGTGCAGTAAGGTGTAAAGCCTGTAGGTTCAAAAACTCTGGTTTAATTTCTCAGCTTAATCTTTTAGCTGTGTGACTGTGAGCAAGTTATCTAAACACCTAATGACCAAATTCCTAATGTGTAAAATTTTATAACAGTAGTTCTTAACAGGATTTTTGTGAATATTAAAAACAAAACACTTATACACACTCATATATAGAATGGATAAGCAACAAAGTCCTACTGTATAGCACAGGGAACTACCTGCAATATCCTGAGATAAGCCATAATGGAAAAGAATATAAAAAAGATGTATGTATGTATGTATACAAATATAACTGAATAACTTTGCTTTACAGCAGAAATTAACACTGTGTTGCAAATTAATTATGGGGCTTCCCTGGTAACTCAGATGGTAAAGAGTCTACCTGCAATGCAGGAGACCTGGGTTCAAATTAGCTCTACTTCCATGTTAAAAAAATTAATTAATTAATAAGTTAAAAAACAATTAAAATAAAGCACTTAGAATTGTGTCTAGCAACCATGGGTGCTCAATAAGTGTTTGCTTACTATTGTTACTAACTAAAGTATCAGTAATGGTTCAATGGCATTATTTCTATCACAAACCTATGCATAAGGAAGTAATGTTCCTCTTTAATTTTCATTTACTTGAATGGCTAGAATTACCAAAGGCATTAACTCCAAGGTAGACAGTAGTATTTTTTAGGCATGCTTTTTACAGAGCTATCAATAAACTTGTTAAACATAGAAAGGAGTTAAGTGTAGAATCCAAATATTGATGATGAAAGTTGTGTAGTCTCCAAGAACTAATAGTAGAAAAATTATGATCATTATAATTGAAATAAGAGATAATCTTACAATTATTATTGGATATGACTGTTTTGCTGAACTGATACAGCATTTATTATCTAGAACTAGTATGGAAAATTCCAGATCTCTAAAGGACCTCCATAACATTTGCTTATTTCTTTTCCAGACTCATGTACCACTAACACTTTTGTTTAACCTCTCTAATCTTACTTATATTAATGCGAACTTTGGCATATTTAAATGAAAAGTCAAGAAACAGAATTACTATAGGTGACTTGCTTGGTAGTCTAGGAGAAAGTTATATGGCAGTTTTTGTTTTTTTAACTTCGCTAAGGTTTATTTTAATTTATTTATCTTTTAACAAATTTTTGTTTGTTTGCTTTCTATATTTTTTTTCTGCTTACTGTTTTCTTTTATTTTTTTTTTATATTTTGTCAGTTCTGAAAGATGGTCATTAGTGCAGGGCATGTGAACATGGAGAATATGAAATTTCTCCCTTCCTTAGTATTGTACTATTACTATTGTATTGTACTATTGTACTTACTTAGTACTGGTCTCCTCCATCCACAGTATTCAAGTGGATATAGATACATGTGAAACTTGGGAAACCAATATCCATTTTTCAGTAGAATTATTTTTAAAGTAAATGTTCCTGTGTTTGTATTTTGCTAAATGAGATTCCAAGGGAAGTGAAATGCTTTAGGGTGGCATTCCTGAAACTGCTGTAAACCAGCCTAGAAACTATGTTTATAGTCAAGTTGTCAGAATTAAAAATGACCTGTCTCTCTTATGAAGAGAGATATTTCAGAATTAAACTCTTGCCAGACAAACTTTGTTGGGGTACCTGAGAGTCATGTTACAATTGGCAAGAAAAATTAAAAAATGGAGCTACTTGTAAAGTTTAACTGTTTGGGACTTTTTCCTCTGTGTTTGTTTGACACTGGAAGAAAGTTACATTGTAACTAATTTCTGATAGTCCCTAGTAGGTTCAGCTGTAGGACTGTGCCACTTGAGCTGGGCATCATGTATACTCATAACCTTTCTCCAAGAAACATGGCAGATAGGAAATATTGGAACATTATTGACAAAGGCTTTTTTAGCCCCTCTGTAACATCAATATTTTTTCAAGCTTTTTGTTGTTTTTCAGTCGCTAATTTGTATCAGACTCTTTGAGATCCCATGAACTGCAGCATGCCAGGCTCCCCTGTCCTTCACTATTTCCCAGAGTTTTATCAAATTTATATTCATTGAGTTGATGATGGTATCTAACCATCTCATCCTCTGCCACTCACATCTTTTGCCTTCAATCATTCCCAGCATCAGAGTATTTTCCAGTGAATCGTCTCTTCACATTAGGTTGCCAAAATATTGAAGCTTCAATGTCAGCATCAGTTCTTCCAATGAATATTCAGGGTTGATAGATTTCCTTTAGAATTGACTGATTTGATCTCCTTGCAGTCCAAGGGACTCGTAAGAGTCGACTCTTGCACCAAAATTTGAAAACAATAATTCTTTGGCATTCAGCCTTCTTTAAGGTCCAACTCTCAGATCTGTACATGACTGCTGGAAATACCATAGTTTGACTATATGGATCTTTGTTTGCAGAGTGATGCCTCTACTTATTAATACACTATCTAAGTTTGCTATGGCTTTCCTTCCAAGGAGTGTCTTTTAATACCATGACTGCTGTTACCTTCTACAGAGATTTTGCAAACCAAGAGAATAAAATCTGTTACTACTTACACTTTTCCCCCTTCTGTTTTCCATGAAGTGATGGAACCTTTGGAATGTTGAATTTTAAGTCAATTTTTCACTCTCTTTTTTCACCCTCATCAAGCTTACCCACACAATGTATTTCTGAGCCACTATGTTTGGAAACCAATCTTTTTTTTTTTTTTTTAATTTTATTTTGTTTTTAAACTTACATAATTGTATTAGTTTTGCCAAATTTCAAAATGAATCCGCCACAGGTATACATGTGTTCCCCATCCTGAACCCTCCTCCCTCCTCCCTCCCCATTCCATCCCTCTGGGTCGTCCCAGTGCACCAGCCCCAAGCATCCAGTATCGTGCATCAAACCTGGACTGGCAACTCATTTCATACATGATATTTTACAAGTTTCAATGCCATTCTCCCAAATCTTCCCACCCTCTCCCTCTCTCTCAGAGTCCGTAAGACTGTTCTATACATCAAGGTCTCTTTTGCTGTCTCGTACACAGGGTTATTGTTACCATCTTTCTAAATTCCATATATATGTGTTAGTATACTGTATTGGTGTTTTTCTTTCTGGCTTACTTCACTCTGTATAATAGGCTCCAGTTTCATCCACCTCATTAGAACTGATTCTAATGTATTCTTTTTAATGGCTGAGTAATACTCCATTGTGTATACGTACCACAGCTTGCTTATCCATTCATCTGCTGATGGACCTCTAGGTTGCTTCCATGTCCTGGCTATTATAAACAGTGCTGCGATGAACATTGGGGTACACGTGTCTCTTTCCCTTCTGGTTTCCTCAGTGTGTATGCCCAGCAGTGGGATTGCTGGGTCATAAGGCAGTTCTATTTCCAGTTTTTTAAGGAATCTCCACACTGTTCTCCATAGTGGCTGTACTAGTTTGCATTCCCACCAACAGTGTAAGAGGGTTGCCTTTTCTCCATGCCCTCTCCAGCATTTATTACTTGTAGACTTTTGGATCGCAGCCATTCTGACTGGTGTGAAATGGTACCTCATAGTGGTTTTGATTTGCATTTCTCTGATAATGAGTGATATTGAGCATCTTTTCATGTGTTTGTTAGCCATCTGTATGTCTTCTTTGGAGAAATGTCTATTTAGTTCTTTGGCCCATTTTTTGATTGGGTCATTTATTTTTCTGGAGTTGAGCTGTAGGAGTTGCTTGTATATTCTCGAGATTAGTTGTTTGTCAGTTGCTTCATTTGCTATTATCTTCTCCCATTCTGAAGGCTGTCTTTTCACCTTGCTAATAGTTTCCTTTGATGTGCAGAAACTTTTAAGGTTAATTAGGTCCCATTTGTTTATTTTTGCTTTTATTTCCAATATTCTGGGAGGTGGGTCATAGAGGATCCTGCTGTGATGTATGTCAGAGAGTGTTTTGCCTATGTTCTCCTCTAGGAGTTTTATAGTTTCTGGTCTTACATTTAGATCTTTAATCCATTTTGAGTTTATTTTTGTGTATGGTGTTAGAAAGTGTTCTAGTTTCATTCTTTTACAAGTGGTTGACCAGAGTTCCCAGCACCACTTGTTAAAGAGATTGTCTTTAATCCATTGTATATTCTTGCCTCCTTTGTCAAAGATAAGGTGTCCATATGTGCATGGATTTATCTCTGGGCTTTCTATTTTGTTCCATTGATCTATATTTCTGTCTTTGTGCCAGTACCATACTGTCTTGATAACTGTGGCTTTGTAGTAGAGCCTGAAGTCAGGTAGGTTGCTTCCTCCAGTTCCATTCTTCTTTCTCAAGATCACTTTCGCTATTCGAGGTTTTTTGTATTTCCATACAAATTGTGAAATTATTTGCTCTAGCTCTGTGAAGAATGCTGTTGGTAGCTTGATAGGGATTGCATTGAATCTATAGATTGCTTTGGGTAGTATACTCATTTTCACTATATTGATTCTTCCAATCCATGAACATGGTATATTTCTCCATCTGTTAGTGTCCTCTTTGATTTCTTTCACCAGTGTTTTATAGTTTTCTATATATAGGTCTTTAGTTTCTTTAGGTAGATATATTCCTAAGTATTTTATTCTTTCCGTTGCAATGGTGAATGGAATTGTTTCCTTAATTTCTCTTTCTGTTTTCTCATTATTAGTGTATAGGAATGCAAGGGATTTCTTGGTGTTGATTTTATATCCTGCAACTTTACTATAGTCATTGATTAGTTCTAGTAATTTTCTGGTGGAGTCTTTAGGGTTTTCTATGTAGAGGATCATGTCATCTGCAAACAGTGAGAGCTTTACTTCTTCTTTTCCAATTTGGATTCCTTTTATTTCTTTTTCTGCTCTGATTGCTATGGCCAAAACTTCCAAAACTATGTTGAATAGTAATGGTGAAAGTGGGCACCCTTGTCTTGTTCCTGACTTTAGAGGAAATGCTTTCAATTTTTCACCATTGAGGATAATGTTTGCTGTGGGTTTGTCATATATAGCTTTGATTATGTTGAGGTATGTTCCTTCTATTCCTGCTTTCTGGAGAGTTTTTATCATAAATGGATGTTGAATTTTGTCAAAGGCTTTCTCTGCATCTATTGAGATAATCATATGGTTTTTATTTTTCAATTTGTTAATGTGGGGTATTACATTGATTGATTTGCGGATATTGAAGAATCCTTGCATCCCTGGGATAAAGCCCACTTGGTCATGGTGTATGATCTTTTTAATGTGTTGTTGGATTCTGATTGCTAGAATTTTCTTAAGGATTTTTGCATCTATGTTCATCAGTGATATTGGCCTGTAGTTTTCTTTTTTTGTGGGAATCTTTGTCAGGTTTTGGTATTAGGGTGATGGTGGCCTCATAGAATGAGTTTGGAAGTTTACCATCCTCTGCAATTTTCTGGAAGAGATTGAGCAGGATAGGTGTTAGCTCTTCTCTAAATTTTTGGTAGAATTCAACTGTGAAGCCGTCTGGACCTGGGCTTTTGTTTGGAAAGATTTTTGATTACAGTTTCAATTTCCGTGCTTGTGATGGGTCTGTTAAGATTTTCTATTTCTTCCTGGTCGAGTTTTGGAAAGTTGTACTTTTCTAAGAATTTGTCCATTTCTTCCACGTTGTCCATTTTATTGGCATATAATTGTTGATAGTACTCTCTTATGATCCTTTGTATTTCTGTGTTGTCTGTTGTGATCTCTCCATTTTTGTTTCTAATTTTATTGATTTGATTTTTCTCCCTTTGTTTCTTGATGAGTCTGGCTAATGGTTTGTCAATTTTATTTATCCTTTCAAAAAACCAGCTTTTGGTTTTGTTGATTTTTGCTATGATCTCTTTTGTTTCTTTTGCATTTATTTCTGCTCTAAGTTTTAAGATTTCTTTCCTTCTACTAACCCTGGGGTTCTTCATTTCTTCCTTTTCTAGTTGCTTTAGGTGTAGAGTTAGGTTATTTATTTGACTTTTTTCTTGTTTCTTGAGGTGTGCCTGTATTGCTATGAACTTTCCCCTTAGGACTGCTTTTACCGTGTCCCACAGGTTTTGGGTTGTTGTGTTTTCATTTTCATTCGTTTCTATGCAAATTTTGATTTCTTTTTTGATTTCTTCTGTGATTTGTTGGTTATTCAGCAGCGTGTTGTTCAGCCTCCATATGTTGGAATTTTTAATAGTTTTTCTCTTGTAATTGAGATCTAATCTTACTGCATTGTGGTCAGAAAAGATGCTTGGAATGATTTCTATTTTTTTGAATTTACCAAGGCGAGCTTTATGGCCCAGGATGTGATCTATCCTGGAGAAGGTTCCATGTGCGCTTGAGAAAAAGGTGAAATTCATTGTTTTGGGATGAAATGTCCTATAGATATCAATTAGGTCTAACTGGTCTATTGTATCATTTAAAGTTTGTGTTTCCTTGTTAATTTTCTGTTTAGTTGATCTATCCATAGGTGTGAGTGGGGTATTAAAGTCTCCCACTGTTACTGTGTTATTGTTAATTTCTCCTTTCATACTTGTTAGCATTTGTCTTACATACTGTGGTGCTCCAGTGTTGGGTGCATATATATTTATAATTGTTATATCTTCTTCTTGGATTGATCCTTTGATCATTATGTAGTGACCATCTTTGTCTCTTTTCACAGTCTTTGTTTTAAAGTCTAGTTTATCTGATATGAGTATTGCTACTCCTGCTTTCTTTTGGTCCCTATTTGCATGGAAAATCTTTTTCCAGCCTTTCACTTTCAGCCTGTATGTGTCCCCCGTTTTGAGGTGGGTCTCTTGTAGACAGCATATGTAGGGGTCTTGTTTTTGTATCCATTCAGCCAGTCTTTGTCTTTTGGTTGGGGCATTCAACCCATTTACGTTTAAGGTAATTACTGATAAGTATGATCCCGTTGCCATTTACTTTATTGTTTTGGGTTTGAATTTATACACCGTTTTTGTGTTTCCCGTCTAGAGAATATCCTTTAGTATTTGTTGGAGAGCTGGTTTGGTGGTGCAGAATTCTCTCAGCTTTTGCTTGTCTGAAAAGCTTTTGATTTCTCCTTCATACTTGAATGAGATCCTTGCTGGGTACAGTAATCTGGGCTGTAGGTTATTTTCTTTCATCATTTTAAGTATGTCTTGCCATTCCCTCCTGGCTTGAAGAGTTTCTATTGAAAGATCGGCTGTTATCCTTATGAGTATTCCCTTGTGTGTTATTTGTTGTTTTTCCCTTGCTGCTTTTAATATTTGTTCTTTGTGTTTGATCTTTGTTAATTTGATTAATATGTGTCTTGGCGTGTTTCGCCTTGGGTTTATCCTGTTTGGGACTCTCTGGGTTTCTTGGACTTGGGTGATTATTTCCTTCCCCATTTTAGGGAAGTTTTCAACTATTATCTCATCAAGTATTTTCTCATGGTCTTTCTTTTTGTCTTCTTCTTCTGGGACCCTCTATGATTCGAATGTTGTAGCGTTTAATATTGTCCTGGAGGTCTCTGAGATTGTCCTCATTTCTTTTAATTCGTTTTTCTTTTATCCTCTCTGATTCATTTATTTCTACCATTCTATCTTCTAATTCACTAATCCTATCTTCTGCCTCTGTTATTCTACTATTTGTTGCCTCCAGAGTGTTTTTAATTTCACTTATTGCATTATTCATTATATATTGACTCTTTTTTATTTCTTCTAAGTCCTTGTTAAACCTTTCTTGCATCGTCTCAATCCTTGCCTCCAGGCTATTTATCTGTGATTCCATTTTAATTTCAAGATTTTGGATCAATTTCACTATCATTATTCGGAATTCTTTATCAGGTAGTTTCCCTATCTCTTCCTCTTTTGTTTGATTTGGTGGGCATTTATCCTGTTCCTTTATCTGCTGGGTATTCCTCTGTCTCTTCATCTTGTTTAAATTGCTGAGTTTGGGGTGTCCTTTCTGTATTCTGGCAGTTTGTGGAGTTCTTTTTATTGTGGTGTTTCCTCACTGTGTGTGGGTTTGTACAGGTGGCTTGTCAAGGTTTCCTGGTTAGGGAAGCTTGTGTCGATGTTCTGGTGGATGGATCTGTATTTCTTCTCTCTCCTTTCGAAGAGTTGTGTTGCTTTTCTGGGTGCCTGATGTCCTCTGCCGGCATTCAGAAGTTGTTTTGTGGAATTTACTCGACGTTTAAATGCTCTTTTGATGAATTTGTGGGGGAGAAAGTGTTCTCCCCATCCTACTCCTCTGCCATCTTGGCTCCTCCCCCTGGAAACCAATCTTAAACAACAAATTACTTTTGCAATGTAACATCTTAGGGTGATAAATTATAATTGGATATATTATAATTTTCCACTTTACCAATTAAATATATACTAACATGCCTTGTAATAAGTTTTAATAAAATTTTGATGAGGTTAACACAAGTTGTTAAAAACTATTAAAAATCACACGAAGGAAATAAGAAGTGTCCATAATTATCTGCTGGAAAAAAGACATTAGGAGATATATTTAAAAAATCAATCAGAAATCTCAAGCTGAACTTCGATGGTACAATATTGGTAAGTCTGATTTTTAAAAAATAATTGTGTAAGTATTAAATGAAGGCTGAAAGCATTTCCAAAACATTTGTGGGAGAAGCTTTTGACAATTTGCTATTAATACAATTTTTTCAGTACCATTGGTGTGGAAAGTTCTATGATAAAATGGATGTATTTGGCTATTATAGATATTAAATATTTAATTTACCTCATGCAGCTTTGAGATTTCATGTTCATCAGGTTACTCAAAAATCTGGAGACACACAGGGCAAAGATCAGAGAAGAAAGTAGAAACTGAAGATGACAAAACTGTAGCAAAAGGAAATATTTTTTCTTTTTACCAATTTACATTTGTATGTATCTCAAAAGTAAGATAATTCAATTTCTTGTGAACTGAATGAAGGCAATAGATGTTGCATAAAACAAAATGTGTGAGCCTATAAGCCTGGAAATCATAATTAAGGAAATTGTATACATTTAACATGTGTGTATTCAATGTATTAAATCTCAGAGCAGATTATAGCAATGGATGTGTTATGAAACGATTACACTTATGTCACAAAAATCAGTAATTTAAAAGAAGTAGAAATATGGACTCTTTTTGGACTAAATGTCATATTTTCTCTAAGTAAAACTAGAAATTAATATATAAGTAGATATTTCAGTGGAAAACTCGCTATAAGGATCAAAACACCTTATGAAATATTTCTGTTGACTTCCATTTTCATAAACATGGTGCACTAGATGGCTAGACTGAGTCTCTTAATATTAAAAAAAAAAAGTTCAATATCATCTCTATCATAAAAAAAAAACAACATCTTTTTATGTAACCATGTGCTAGCAGAAAAAAAAATACAAAAAATCCCTCAGACAAAAAGACATGAAGGCAGGAACTTAGAAAAGTAAGTAGATTATGAAAATCAAATTTTCCTTGAGGGAATTTTCCAAACTTAGTGAACATAAGTATATGTTTTTTTAGCTACCTAAGACTTATGGAACAGATATAGCCCAACAGAGACCAAGAGATAGCATCTCAAATATTCATGCCCTTAGTTTAAGGCTAAACTAAAAATAAACAGTGTCACCACCTCCAACCAGTACCTATAAATGAATACAACATGAGAATTTGTAAAAAAAAAAAAAAGAAAAAGAAAAAAAAAGAGAGAGAGAGAGAGCTAGACTTCACAAAGGATATTTCTCAAATTCACTGTGACTGAGTGGCCAGAGAAATCTAAATTCCAGAATGTTGTCCTAAGTCACAGAATAATATTTCTTTTTTGTGTCTTACAGAAATAAATGTAATTTTTTTTCCTTCAGTGATCCAAATTTATCCCACATTTTGCATATTCCCATAGTTAAAATTTTCTAGGAAATAAACTATATATAATTAATAAATAAATAAATATGACTAAACACGCACACACACAAATAAGGTAACATGAATTAAAATCAACAGAATAAAGAGATAATGAAAGCAAAAACCATAAAACCTCTCCACATTGCAACAATCTGTAGGAGAGTATAACTAGTACAAAAAATATTTCAATAAATAAAAGATATAAGTAAAGCATTAGTACAGAGTAAACATTTGAAAAAGAATTCTAGAAATTAAAAATATAATTACTAAAATCAATAATTCAAATCCAAACATGTTGACCTAAAGAATCTAAAAATAAAAAGAGTACATTCTTCATAACTCATTTTAAATAAATATAAAATCAAACAAAGCAGTTCTATAGTAGAGGTCAAGACAGTGGTTACCCTCAGAAAGGTTTGATCTAATATATATAAGGGGCAGCAGAGGGGACATTTCTGGAGTGTTTAATCCAGTTTACATGGATGTGTTGTTTGTAAAATGCATTGAGCTATAAAATTAAGTTTTTGTATCTGACTGTGTTTATACGATGTATGAGTGAGGAGTTATTTTATATACAGATATAAACTCATTTATTGATTATCTAGTTTAAAAATTAGCTCATATTTAATTTAGTTTTATTTATACTCTTATTCATTATGCTCCAAAAATTTCTTTGAAGAGATAATGACTGAAAAATTCCAGAACTGATGAAAACACCAAGCTACATATTCCAAGAGGTATAAAGTAGAATAAATCTACACCAAGAAATAACTAAATGAAAAAGACCAACAAATGAATAATATATAAGATACCATATATAATATACCTTAGTAATTAAAATAAATGTAAATTTACTAAATTCTGAAATAATATGACATTGGATAAAAGAATGCAGTTAGAAATATGTTATTTTCAGGAGAAATGATATAAAATAGGGATGCAGGAAAATTAAAATACAAAAAGTAAAGTGATGCATGATGATGCTATAAACCACAAAAAAAGCTGTTTTGGTAATACTGGTGTGTGTGTGTGTGTGTGTGTGCGCGCTTTGTCATATCTCTTTTTAATCTGAACTGTAGCCCACCAGGCTCTTCTATCCATGGAGTTTTCCATCCAGGAATACTAGAATGGGTTGCCATTTGCTGCTTCAGGGTATCTTTCTAACCCAGGAACTGAACCTGCATCTCCTGTGTCACTTGTATTAGCAGGTGGAATTTTTATCACTGTGCTACCTGGGAAGTCTGCTAATATCAGTAGCAGGCAGGCAGCAAAAAACAAAACAAAAATAAAAATTTTTTAGAAACCAAAATTACCAGAAATAAATAAAATTACTTCATAAGGATGAAAATTTCAATTACTCATGAAAGCTAAATTTAGTTTACACACAAAAGTAGCACAGCCTCAAATTTTTTTAGAAACCAGAAGCATAGAAAGATATATGAACATACGAGAGTACTTTAAACCATTGCTTAAGAATTGATAAAACAAATAGTGAAAGATTTAGATAAATATATAGAAACTTAGATTAAAAATTTAAAAGGTTAATCTATAGATATATAATATTATGATAGCTCTATAATATTCTACAGCACACTGAATCCAACTAGAGGAAACACTCTCCTTTTATTTTTTTTATTTTTTTTTTCTCCTTTTAAACATACATTAAATTTTCACTTGTTCAAAGGATGCCACAAGTAGCAAAGATTTGGAAGTTTGTTACAGTTAACATCACACAGAAAGTGAATAAGTTAAAAATTAAAAATCAATGATAACCAAAAAAAAAAAAAGAAGTTAAGAAAAAGGTTTTCAAATACTCATGAATCAAATTCACAGACCTACAGGAAATTGGAAACAAACTGAAATTAATATAGTATTTTAAAACTTGTTAGCTGAATCTATTAGTAATATTTAGAAGGAAATGTGACAAATCAGGTGTCAACATATGCAGCATACTATTCTTTTTATACAAGTATTAAGAATCTTTTTGATAGACTTTTAAAAGATTGTGAAAAAATACAAAGATATTTCTATTTTCAAAAATCTGTGTGTGGCACATATAATTTCAAATATTCACTATCTGCTCATTTATAAGAAAATGTTTATTGACCTTTGACTTAAATGTGTATATAGAAAAGAAAAATAATGACCTTAGCAGAGTATACTTCCTAGGAAATTGATAAAAGACCCGTAAAGCAAATCTAAAGAAAAGAGTCAAGATAAGAGTAGAAAGTAATAAAACAGAAATCAAACACATGGCTGCTATCAAAAAAAGCCAAAGTTGTTTCCTTGAAAAGTCTAATAAAACTGACAAGCTTCTGGTGAGATTGATGAAGAAAAAAAAAAAAAAAATAGTAGGCACACAAAAAGAGTACTAGAAGTAAAACACAAGATACAACTCAGATGCTCCAGACTTTAAAAAAATTTAATAATAGGATACAAGGAGCAAAAGGAATATAACCAGCTTCCTCAGAGCATTAAAAAGAAAATTCTATGAAAAAAATGATGCTACTAATTTAAAACACTCATGATACTGAGTGCAAAAAATTTAAATTAAACTTGAACAAATTCATTTAAATGCTTTCTTCTCTGCAAATCATCCTCTGTGCTTTTTCAGTCTTTTAATTTTATTGAGGTATGTAATGGCTAAGTCGAAGATCTCTCTGAGTAAATGTCACATTTCACTTGAAAATATGTGGGTTCCTTTTAATTATCTTTTGATATGATTTCTAATATAATTCCACACTGATAAGATAACCTACTCAGTATGATTTCAGTACCCAGAGACCATGAAAATTTCGATCCTTATTTTATGTCCATGGACACATTCTAGTATCTCCTGGTTTATAGTCTGAGGGAACCTGAATAACACATTTATCCTACTGTTGTGTAAAAATTATATAAATCTTAATTATGATGTATTGGTTTCATATGGCTTTTAAAATCAATTATATCATTTTAGTCTTCTGTCTATTCATTCTACTAATTTTTGAGAGTTTGACATTGAAACTTCAACTAAAAATTTCAATTTATTGACTTAAAATATAATTGTAATACATAGTGGAACTATATGTAACTTTGCTCTGCGTTTTTCAAGTATCTATAAATGTGTTATCATATTTTCCTAGAAAAATACAGAAAATATGAGCAAATAAAATCCAGGAATATTTGAAAAACAATATGTTGTAATCCAGTTAAGTTTATTCCAGGGGTTGGTTGAATAAACATTAGATCACTGAATGCAATTTAGTACAACAAAAGAAGAAACATATGATTATATCAAAACATGCTAAAGAAAAAAAGTAGAACTCTCTCTCACTCTCTCTCACTGTATATGAATACACATATATATATACATATTCATTATTTTGAAAGATTTTTTTTATAAATCTAGAATTAAAAAGGGACTTTTTCTGAAAATAAAAACTTATTAGAGCAGGGGGTAAATAATCATTAATTCAGATATCATATATATATTTAACCTCAGAAATAAGCCTGTATGTAGGTGAAGAAGCAACAGTTAGAACCAGACATGGAGCAACAGACAGGTTCAAAATTGGGAAAGGAGTACATCAAGGCTATTTATTGTCACCCTGATTATTTAACTTATATGCAGAGTACATCATGAGAAACACTGGGCTAGATGAAGCACAAGCTGGAATCAAGATTGTCAGGAGAAATATCAATAACCTCAGATATACAGAAGACACCACAGATATGGCAGAAAGTGAAGAAGCAATAAAGAGTCTCTTGATGAAAGTGAGAGAGGAGAGTGAAAAAGATGGCTTAAAACTCAGTATTCAGAAAACTAAGATCATGGCATCCTGTCCCATTCACTTCATGGCAAATAGGGAAATAATGAGAGACTTTATTTTGAGGGGTTTCAAAATACTGCAGATGGTGACTGCAGCCTTGAAATTAAAAGACTTTTTCTCCTTGGAAGAAAAGCTATGACCAACCTACAAAGCATATTAAAAGGTAGAGACATTACTTTGCCAACAAAGGTCCATCTAGTCAAAGCTATGGGTTTTCCAGTAGTCATGTATGGATGTGAGAGTTGTACCGTAAAGAAAGCTGAGCACCAACGAAGTGATACTTTGAACTATGGTGTTGGAGAAGACTCTTGAGAGTCCCTTGGACTGCAAGGAGATCCAACCAGTCAATCCTAAAGGAAATCAGTCTTGAATATTCATTGGAAGACTGAGACTGAAGCTGATACTCCAATACTTGGGCCATCTGATATGAAAAACTGACTCCTTGGAAAAGACCCTGATACTGGGAAAGATTTAAGGCAGGATGAGAAGGGCACAACAGAGGATGAGATGATTGGATGGCTTCACCGAATCAATGGGCATGAATCTGAACAAGCTCCAAGAGATGGTGATGGACAGGGAAGCCTGGCATACTGCACTCCATGAGATCGCAAAGAGCTGGACATGACTGAGTGACTGAACTGAACTGATACTACTCCCATTACTCAGAACACCTATTCAACATTATTCTGGTGTGCCTACTCAGCAAAGCAAGGTGAGAAATAAAAGTGAAAGGAAGAAGCATTGAAAAGAACCGAAGCTGTCATTATCCCCAGTATGTGGCTGCCTTAGAAATTATAAAGTATTTTACACCTAATTATTAGAATTAGAGTAAAAATTAGTAATATTTTATGTATGAACATAAAAAAAATTGATACAAATTTAAGTGCTGCATAGCATATTATATTCACTGTGGATGGTGATTCCAGCCATGAAATTAAAAGAGGCTTGCTATTTAGAAGGAAAGCTATAACAAACCTAGACAACATATTTAAAAGCAGAGACATCACTTTGCCGACAAAGATCCATCTAATCATAGCTATGGTTTTTTCCAGTAGTGATATATGTATGTGAGATTAGATATAAAGAAGGCTGAGAACTGAAAAATTGATGTGTTTTGAATTGTGGTGTTGGAGAAGACTTTTTTGAGTTCCTTGGACAGCAAGGAGATCAAACCATTCACTCCTAAAGGAAATCAACCCTGATGTTCACTGGAAGGACTGATGCTGAAGCTGAAGCTTCAATACTTTGGCCACCTGATGAGAAGAGTTGACTCATTGGAAAAGACCCTGATATTGGGAAAGGTTGAAGACAAAAGGAGAAGAGGGCAGCAGAGGATGACATGGTTAGATAACATCACCAATTCAGTGGACATAACTTGAGCAAATTCTGAAACAGTGGAGGACAGAGGAACTTGGTGTGTTACAGTCCATAGGGTTTCAGAGTTGGGCATGACTTAGAGACTGAATAATAGCAACAAGGTAATGTTAACTTCTGTAATAATGAAGACCCAAAATCTTACTGGCTGAATATTGATTTTTTTTTTCAATGATAATAATTCTATTGGGTGATCCATGATACTTTCTTGCAAGATGTATTTATTGACCCTACCTCCTTTTCAAACATGCATCATCCCATTCTAGGACTTCCTCAGAATTCTCTGCTGAATTTCCAAATTGTTTCAGACAATGAACAAATAGGAAGAGCAATGCTGTTATTGTTCAAGAACAAAACTGGAAGTAACATATGTTACATCAAAATCTTACAATTTTAATTTTACTAAATACCCAGAAAGACTAAAAGGATTCCTAGTCATCTACTAGATTTTTCATTAATAATCTTGTTGGTGGGGATTGATATTTATTTTTTCCTTTATTTTATATGTAGAATTCACCAGTTTCATTCTTAAGGAAAAAAAATTAGAAAAAACTTCAAGTACTACTGAACTCAATGAATTTATTTCATTGTTCAGAATATCTAGCTAATGAAACTACTTCTCTTTTAAGTGTAGATTATTATCTAGAAATCTAGCAAGTAAAAAAAGTTAATCAGTCTCCATCCTCACTGCTGTCCAGCCCCACTTTCAATATAGTGGTAAAATAGAGACAAGGTAATCACAATTAATCCTCTTGTGGCAAGATGAATAATGGATTCCCAAAGTTGCCCATGTCCAAATACCTTAAACCTGTGAATATGTTGTCATAGATGGTAAAAGAGATTTTTTTGCCAGTATACTTAAGGATACTGATATGAATAGGCTCAATGTAATCACAAGAGCATTTATAAGAAGGATACTAGAGGAAGAAAAATAAAAGGGAACATCATGTGATAATGGAAAACAAAGAGAAAGGGAAGATCTTGTACTGCTGACTTTTAAGACTGAAGAAGGGGCAACAAGCCAAGGAAAGTAGGCAGACTATAGAAATTTTAAAGGCAAGGAAATGTACTCTTTTCTAGAACCTGTAGAAGGAATGTGACACTTGAAACCATTATACCACTGGTCAATATAACTGTAGGATAATACATTTGTGTTGTTTTGAGCAACTAAGTTTGTGGTTATCTATTATAGCAGCAAATAGGAAATGAATACAGGTTTTGGTACCTAGAATTGGGATGTTACAATAGTAATAACCTAAAAATGTGGAAGTGGCTTTGGAGTTGGTTATTGAGTAAAGGTTGAAAAATTAAATACCTTGAATGGACTGTTAGTAGAAATAAGGGTATTAAATATTCTGCAGATGAAGTTTCAGAAAGTGAGGAATATAGCAGAGAAATTCTACATTGTCCTTGAAGTGAAGTCGCTCAGTCATGTCCAACTCTTTGCAACCCCATGGACGGTAGCCTACCAGGCTCCGTGATTCATGGGATTTTCCAGGGAAGAATACTGGAGTGGGCTGCCATTTCCTTCTCCAGGGGATCTTCCCAACCCAGGGATCGAACCCAGGTCTTTTGCATTGCAGACAGATGCTTTACTGTCTGAGCCAAATTGGAATGTTGCTAGAAATACAGGCATTAAAGTCCTCTTGATGAGAATGAGAAGAAAGTGGGATACATGATATGGAGAAAAATTTATTAGAGAATGCTGTCTCTAATAAATATATCATAAATAATATAAAAATATACACATTAAAATTGCTAATGCTGATGATTTAGAACATAATTAAGAGCAAATTGCTGAAAATTGGAGGAAAGGAAATACTTGTTCGATTGTGGCCAAAAAACAGCTGAATTGGGTCCTCAGTTATTTGGAAAACAGAAGCTGTAATCAGTGTACTTGGAGCAAAGTGTGGAAGTGCTGTCTTGATTTCTTCTTACTGCTTATAGTCAAATGAGGGGAGGCAGAGATAAACTGAAGGAAGAAATAAAGCAAAAAGAAACCAGGCCCTTGGTGTTTGGGTATCTTGGTGTTTTAGGGTATTTTCAGCCTATGCAGTTTGCAAAAGGCACTGAAATGAGGAGATTCTCTGTGAAACCCTCATGCTCCAGAGTGAAAACCAATAATGTGACTAGATAACTTTTGTCTCAGAAACAAATAAGGCTCACAGCATTCAATCACAGAGAGTGATCGTAGAAGAAATTAGACGTGTGACTCAAATTCCCCCAGTTATCTCAGCTGAAATAAAAGAGACAGAATCATGTTAGAAGGAAATGTAGAAGAACCTCTATTCTATTGGAATAAATCTTTCTTACTTACAAAACATACGAGGTTTGAAGGAAGATTTAATTTAAACTAAAAACAATGCTTTAGTTTATTCCACACCATAACATCTTATGTAAAAGCCCAAACAGACTTTTTGGTCAACCTGATATTTAGATTCCATATATAAGAGAGGTCTAAGATATTTTTCTTTCTGTTTGACTCATTTCACTTTGAATAATCCCTTGAGGTCCATCCATGTCATCACAAGGGGCAATATTTCATTCTTTTGATGGATGAATACATTCCATTTTATATACATTCCACTATTTCTTTATCCCTCCATCTATTCATGGATTTTTTTATGTTGTTTCCATATCTTGGCTATTGTAAATAATGCTGCAATGAGCATAGGGTGTATATATCTTTTGCAACTAGTGGTTTTTTTTTTTATAATCTTCAGATAAATGCCCAGATATGGAACTGTTTGATCATGTGGTATTTGTATTTTTATTGTTTAAAGAAATCTTTATGTTGTTTTACATAGTAGCCATACTAGTATATTTTCCCAATAGCAATATGTGAGTTATCTTTGTTCCACATCCTCACCAACATTTATTTCTAGTATTTTTTAAAATAGCCATTCTAACAGGTATGAAGTGAATCTCACTGCAGTTTTGATTTGTTGTTCCCTGATGATTAATGGTGTAGATCATCTTTTCATGTATGTGTTAAGCTTTTTTATGTCTTTGCAAAAATGTCTATTTAAATTTTCCTCCCAATTTAAAATCAGGTTGGCTTGCTTTTTGCTGTCGATTTGTACAAGTTCTTTATATACTTTGGATATTAAAAACTGATCAGATATATAATTTGCAAATATTTTTTTTTCATTCAGTAGGTTATCTTTTCATTTTGTTGGTGGTTTCAAATGCTATGCAGAAGCTTTTTAGTTTGATATAGCATCTTTAATTTTTTGTTCTTTCTTTTTTTTTTTTTTTTGGTTGTTGTTATTTTGCTTTTGTTGCTTTTGATTTTAGTGTCAGATTAAAAAATTGACAAGACCTAAGTTAAAGAGTTCACTGCCTATGATTTCTTCTAGACATTTTATGGGTTTAGGTCTTACATTCTAGTTTTAATCTATTTTGAGTTAACTTCTGTGTATGATGTGAGATAATGGTCCAGTTTTATACTTTTGCATGTGGCTGTTTAATTTTTCCAACATCATTTATTAAAGAGACTGTATTTTCCCCATGCCACAGTATTGGTTCTTTTGCTCTGAATGAATTGACCATACATGCACGGATTTACTCCCAGGCTCATAATTCTGTTTAATTGATCTATGTGCCTGTTCTGATTATTATAGCTTTGTGTTACAGTTTCAAATTGGGAAGCATTAAGCCACCAGCTTCGGAGAAGGCCATGGCACCCCACTCCAGTACTCTTGCTTGGAAAATCCCATGGACGGAGGAGCCTGGTAGGCTGCAGTCCACGGGGTCGCTAAGAGTTGGACACGACTGAGCAAGTTCACTTTCACCTTTCATTTTCATGCATTGGAGAAGGAAATGGCAACCCACTCCGGTGTTCTTGCCTGGAGAATCCCAGGGACAGCGGAGCCTGGCGGACTGCCGTCTATGAGGTCACACAGAGTTGGACACGACTGAAGCGACTTAGCAGCAAGCCACCAGCTTTGTTCTTCTTTCTCAGGGTTATTTTTATTATTTGTGCTTTTTTGGTTTCATACACATTTTAAGGGGTTTCCCAGATGACACAGTGATAAAGAATCTTCCTGCCAATGAAGAAGATGCAAGAGATACAGGTTTAATCCCTGGGTTTTGAAGCTCCCCTGGAGTAGGAAATGGCAACCTACTCAAGGATTCTTGCCTGGAGAGTCCCATGGAGAGAGGAGCCTGGAGGGCCACAGTCCATGGGGTTGCAAAGAGTCGGACATGACTGAGCACATGTAGACATACACACACATATTTTTTTTATTGTTTCTGATATTTGTGTGAAAATTTTCAGTAGGTTTTGATAAGCATTTTATTGAACCTGTAGACTGTTTTGAGTAGTATGAACTTTTTAACAGTATTAATTCTTCCAATCTGTGAGGATGAAGTATCTTTCCATTTATTTGTGTCATATTCAATTTCTTTCTTAACATCTTGCAGTTTTCAAATACAGATATTTTACCTCCTTTGTTAAACATTATAAAGTGTTTGTGTGCAATTGTAAATGGAATTGTCTTTTAAATTTCTTTTTTTTTGATAGTTCATTGTTAGTGCATAAAAACAAAACTGAATTTTGTGCAAAAATTTTGTATCCTGTCTCTTTTCTATAATGCAGAGGCATCAATACAGAGTTAAAAAAATTAACAAGCAGATTAATATATTCTAAAAAAAAAATTAAAAAAGAAACCCAAGATAATCTCCAGAAACCAATTTAATGAAGTGAAGCTCTGTCATTTACTTGACAGACATTCCAAAATAACCATCACAAAAATTGTCACTGTGGTCAGGAGAATGATGCATGAAAAAGCGAGAATTTCAATAAAGAGGTAGATAATTTAAATAGTACCAAATGGAGATAATGGAGCTAAAGACTATAATAAGGGAAATGACTACAGAAATTCAACAGCAGACTAAATTAGGCAGAAGAAAAGATCATCAAACTCAAAGACATGTCATTGGGAATTATTCAGATAAAGGGAAAATGAAAAAAGCTGAAGAAAGCCTAAGGGAATTATGATATACCATCAGGGACAATTACTGGAGCTTCAGAAGGAAAAGGAACAGATAAAGAACCAGGAGGGAGAAGGCAATGGCACCCCACTCCAGTACTCTTGCCTGGAAAATCCCATGGACGGAGGAGCCTGGAAGGAAAGAACCAGGAAGCTTTCAAGGAAACAATAGCCTTAAAGTTTCAAATATTGAGGAAGGAAATGGACATCCAGATCCAAGAAGCTCAAAAAAAGAAAACAAAAACAAGATGAACCCAAAGAGATACACACTGAGATATTACGATCAAAAATTCAAAGAGAGAACTTTGAAAGCAACAAGATATAAGTGGCTTTTATACGAAAGAGAAACTCATAAAATTCTCAGCACACTTTTCCACGGGGGAATAGGATGATGTATTCAAAATGCTGAAAGAAAAATCCTACCAACTAAGAATAAAGTAACTGGTAAATTGTTCTTTAAAAATGTAGAAGGTTGCACATGTCAATCCTAAACACCCTAACAGTCACTTCCCAGATCCTTATACACTGCTATATTTAAAATAGATAAAGCAAGGGCCTGCTTATAGCACAAGGAACTCTGCTCTGTATTATGTAACAACATAGATATAAAAATAATTGTACAAGTATTGATACATTTGTATGTATAACTGAATCCCTTTGCTGTACACCTAAAACTAACACAACATTGTTAATCAACTATACTCCAATATAAAATAAAAAGTTAAAGAATAAAATGAAGGAGAGATAAAGACTTTCCCAGATAATTAAAATTTTGTGGAGTTTATAATACATGCTAAAGGGAGTTATTTCAAGTTGAAATGAAAGAGTACTAAACAGCAACATGACAGCATGAGAATGTGTAAAACTCATTGGTAAAGGTAAACATACAGAAAAATACAGAATATTATACTGTTGTAATGATGCTGTGTTCAGTCAGTTCAGTTGCTCAGTGGTGTCTGATTCTTTGCAATCCCTTGGACCTCCATGTCCAGGAAAATAAAGTTTCTCACTGTTTCCACTGTTTCCCCACCTATTTGTAACAAAGTGTGTAGAGTACTCTTACGTGTGATGTAAAGTTAAAAGACAAAGGAATTAAAAATACCCATAGGTAAAACTGCTAATGAAGGCACAGTACAAATATATGCAACCTGTGACATCATAGTATGAAATGTGGAGGAGAGAGATGTAAAATGTAGTTTATGTACATAGTTAATACTGTTCAGTTCAGTTCAGTTTTCAGTCACTCAGTTATGTCCGACTCTTTGCTACCCCATGGACTGCAGCACACCAGGCCTCCCTGTCCATCACCGACTCCTGGAGTTCACCCAAACTCATGTTCATTGAGTTGGTGATACCATCTAGCCATCTCATCCTGTCATCCTCTTCTCCCACCTTCAATCTTTCCCAGCATCAGGGTCTTTTCGAATGAGTCAGTTCTTCACACCAGGTGGCCAAAGTACTGGAGTTTCAGCTTCAACATCAGTCCTTCCAATAAACATTCAGGACTGATCTCCTTTAGAATGGACTGGTTAGCCATTTAAAACAGAGTGCAAGAATCCTAAGATGGTTTATCTAAGCAGAACATTGTATCAAAGTGAAACATTGTATCAAAACTTAATGATGCAGCAAAAGCAGTATTAGGACTGAAATTCATAGCAATAAATATCTACATTAAAAATGAAGATATATTTCGAATAATCAACCTAACTTTGTACCTCAAGGAACTAGAAAAAGAAAAACAAACTAAATCCAAAGTTAGTAGAAGGAAATAACAAAGATCAAAGTGAAGATAAATGAAAAAGAGACTAAAAAGACAGCAGAAAAGATAAATAAAATTAAGCACTGCGTCTTTGAAAAGATAAAGTAGACATACTGTTGGTTAGACTATTCAAGAAAGAAAGAGAGAGGACCTAAATAAATAAAATTATAAGTTAAAGAGGAGACATTATGATTGATACCCCTGAAATAAAAAGGATTGTTAAAGACTACATTGAACAACTATATGTCAACAAATTTGATAACTTGAAAGAAATTTCTAGAAGCATACAAGCTGCTAAGACCGATTCCTGAAGAAATAGAAAATGTGAACAGAGCAATCACTGGCAGGGAAATTGAATCAAAAGTCAAAAACTTCCCAACAAAGAAAAGCCTAGGACCAAGTGGCTTCATAAATTAAAAGCTACAAACTAACATAAAACTAAATGATGAAAAACTGAAATTTTCCCTCTAAGATCAAAGACAAAACAACAAAGTATGCATTTCCTTTTTCTATTTAATATAGTACTGAAAAGTCCTAGCCAGAATAATTATTATTCTGGTATCAATATGAAACTTGGACTGAAGCAGGGAAAATATTGTAGTTGGGTTATATATATTTTAGCTGCCTTTGAGATAATTTATGATGAAACTTGGAGGGAAGTGTTACATGCAGGCAGGTGCAGGTTACATATAAGAATGCAGTTTTTTTTTTTTTTTTTTTTTTTAAGATCATCTAATTCTGCCACTTAGCTCAATACCATCCCTAAAAGTGTTTATCTAGCCTTTGTTTAAAGACTAGAAAAGTCAGAGGAATACCTCAATAGTGGCCTGACAAACTGTCTCATTTTTTTATCTTTTAAACAGCTTTGACTTTTAGAAAATGTCATTGTACACAAAGTCATGTTATCATTGCTTTCGCTTAACTTCATTGATAGTTAGCAGAGTTAGTTTCTCCCTTTCCACCTTCACTCCCCAAGCCACCCAAAGAGCCTGTTTATCCTCCTTGTTATCAATTTCTTCTTGTATAGCATATATAAATAAGTAAGCTATGCAGAGAGGACATGTTGATAAGGGCTAACATTATGTTATAACAGGGAATATTCGTTTGTTTGATTAAGTAGTATTTTGTACCACCTTAAGAAATAGGTTCAGTCAGTTCAGTTCAGTTCAGTCGTTCAGTCGTGTCCAACTCTGCGACCCATGAATGACAGCACACCAGGCCTCCCTGTCCATCACCAACACCTGGAGTCTACCCAAACCCATATTCATCTAGTCAGTGATACCATCCAGCCTTCTCATCCTCTGTCATCCCCTTCTCCTCCTGCCCCCAATCCTTCGCAGCATCAGGGTCTTTTCCAATGAGTCAATTCACGTATGGGTGGCAAAAGTACTGGAGTTTCAGCTTCATCATCAGTCCTTCTAATGAACACCCAGGATTTATCTTCATTAGGATGACCTGGTAGAATCTTCTTGCAGTCCAAGGGACTCTCAAGAGTCTTATCCAACACCACAGTTCAAAAGCATCAATTCTTTGGCACTCAGCTTTCTTCACTGTCCAATTCTCACATCCATACATGACTACTGGAAAAATCATAGCCTTGACTAGATGGACCTTTGTTGGCAAAGTAATGTCTCTGCTTTTAAATATGCTATTCAGGTTGGTCATAACTTTCCTTCCAAGGAGTAAGCGTCTTCTAATTTCATGGCTGCAATCACCATCTGCAGTGATTTTGGAGACCAAAAAATAAAGTCTGACACTGTTTCCACTCTTTCCACATCTATTTCCCATGAAGTGATGGGACCATATGCCATGATCTTAGTTTTCTTAATGTTGAGTTTAAGCCAAATTTTTCACTCTCCTCCTTCACTTTCATCAAGAGGCTTATTAGTTCCTCTTCACTTTCTGCCATAAGGGTGGTATTATCTGCATATTTGAGGTTATTGATATTTCTCCCAGCAATCTTGATTCCAGCTTGTGCTTCTTCCATCCCAGTCTTTCTCATGATGTACTCTGCATAAAAGTTAAATAAGCAGGATGACAATATACAGCCTTGATGTACTCCTTTTCCTATTTGGAACCAGTCTGTTGTTCCATGTCCAGTTCTAACTGTTGCTTCCTGACCTGCATATAGGTTTCTGAAGAGGCAGGTCAGATGGTCTTGGATTCCTATCTATTTCAGAATTTTCCACAGTTTATTGTGATCCACACAGTCAAAGGCTTTGGCATAGTCAATAAAGCAGAAATAGATGTTTTTCTGGAACTCTCTTGCTTTTTCCATGATCCAGCAGATGTTGGCAATTTGATCTCTGGTTCCTCTGCCTTTTCTAAAACAAGCTTGAACATCTGTAAGTTCACAGTTCAAATATTGCTGAAGCCTGGCTTGGAGAATTTTGAGCATTACTTGACTAGCGTGTGAGATGGGTGCAATTGTGTGGTAGCTTGAGCATTCTTTGGCATTGCCTTTCTTTGGGATTGGAATGAAAACTGGCCTTTTCCAGTCCTATGGCCACTGCTGAGTTTTCCAAATTTGCTGGCATATTGAGTGCAGCACTTTCACAGCATCATCTTTCAGGATTTGAAATAGCTCAACTGGAATTCCATCACCTCCACTAGCTTTGTTCATAGTGATGCTTTCTAAGGCCCACTTGACTTCACATTCCAGGATGTCTTGCTGTAGGTCAGTGATCACACCATTGTGATTATCTGGGACGTGAAGACTTTTTTGATACAGTTCTTCTGTGTATTCCTGCTGCCTCTTCTTAATATCTTCTGCTTCTGTTAGGTCCATACCATTTCCGTCCTTTATCGAGCCCATCTTTGCATGAAATGTTCCCTTGCTAACTCTAATTTTCTTGAAGAGATCTCTAGTCTTTCCCATTCTGTTGTTTTCCTCTATTTCTTTGCATTGACCACTTAGGAAGGCTTTCTTATCTCTCCTTGCTATTCTTTGGAACTCTGCATTCAAATGGGAATATCGTTCATTTTCTCCTTTGCTTTTCACTTCTCTTCTTTTCACAGCTATTTGTAAGGCTTCCTCCGACAGCCATTTTCTTTTTTGCATTTCTTTTCCGTAGGAATTGTCTTGATCCCTGTCTCCTGTACAATGTCATGAACCTCCGTCCATAGTTCATCAGGCACTCTGTATATCAGATCCAGTCCCTTAAATCTATTTCTCACTTCCACTGTATAATCATAAGGGAGTTGATTCAGGTCATACCTGAATGGTCTAGTGGTTTTCCCTACTTTCTTCAATTTAAGTCTGAATTTGGTAATAAGGAGTTGATGATCTGAGCCACAGTCAACTTCCAGTCTTGTTTTTGCTGACTGTATAGAGCTTCTCCATCTTTAGCTGAAAAGAATATAATCTATGTGATTTCGGTGTTGACCATCTGGTTATGTCCATGTGTAGTCTTCTCTTGTGTTGTTGGAAGAGTGTGTTTCTATGACCAGTCCGTTCTCTTGGCAAAACTCTATTAACCTTTGCCCTGCTTCATTCCATACTCCAAGGCCAAGTTTGCCTCTTACTCCAGGTGTTTCTTGACTTCCTACTTTTGCATTCAAGTCCCCTATAATGAAAAGGACATCTTTTTTTGTGTGTTAGTTCTAAAAGGTCTTGTAGGTCTTCATAGAACCGTTCAACTTCAGCTTCTTCAGTGTTAGTGATTGGGGCATAGGCTTGGATCACTGTGGTATTGAATGGTTTGCCTTGAAAATGAACAGAGGTCATTCTGTCGTTTTTGAGACTGCATCCAAGTACTGCATTTCAGACTCTTTTGTTGACCATGATGACTACTCCATTTCTTCTAAGGGATTCCTGCCCACAGTAGTAGATATAATGGTCATCTGAGTTAAATTCACCCATTCCAGTCCATTTTAGTTTGCTGATTCCTAGAATGCTGACGTTCACTCTTGCCATCTCCTGTTTGACCACTTCCAATTTGCCTTGATTCATGGACCTAACATTCCAGGTTCCTATGCAATATTGCTCTTTACAGCATCAGACCTTGCTTCTATCATCAGTCACATCCACAAGTGGGTATTATTTTTGCTTTGGCTCCATCCTTTTATTCTTTCTGGAGTTATTTTCTCCACTGATCTCCAGTAGCATATTGGGCACTTACTGAAAGGAGAGTTCCTCTTTCAGTATCCTATCATTTTGCCTTTTCATACTGTTCATGGGATTCTCAATGCAAGAATATTGAAGTGGTTTACCATTCTCTTCTCCAGTGGACCACATTCTGTCAGACCTCTCCATCATGACCCGTCCATCTTGGGTAGCCCCATACAGCATGCCTTAGTTTCATTGAGTTAGACAAAGCTGTGTTCCATATGATCAGATTGGCTAGTTTTCTGTGATTATGGTTTCAATATGTCTGCCCTCTGATGCCCTCTCACAACACCTACCATCTTACCTGGGTTTCTCTTACCTTGGAGATGGGGTATCTCTTCACTGCTGCTCCAGCAAAGTGTAGCCACTGCTGCTCATTTTATTGGGCAAGAGAAATTAGAATGCACAGGCTTCAATTTTGATGCTGCTTTCCCCGTATCTCTTAAATGTCTTTATATAACAGTGATATCAGGTTTTATTTGTAATGGCTGCAAAAACTGTCATGTCAAATACGTTTCTGAGTTTATTGTTAACATAAAAATGTTACTCAATATAATATTTAGTATCCTAAGTGTATATAAATTTCCACTATAAAACCTGCTTCATGAGAATATTTTTAGATATATTTTGATTCTAGAAAAGGTAATTACATAACAGGATCATGTATTGAAGTCCATTTGGTTATTAAGAATCTTATAACCAAATTTGGGTTTTTGTTCTGAGAAAAAAATTTCATTCATAAATATTTGCACATTTGTGTTCTGTGTTAACTTTAACTTTTGGTTTCTTTTATTTACAATCTTTTTTTTCCCTTAAAACTGTATTTTAAGTCATGTATAAGAGATTATCTGTGTAAATGTGTGTGTAAGAAGTTATAATCTTTAAACAAATTTATAAATGAATATTTAAAATGAATAAATCTATATCACAGCTCTAACCTTGTACTTCTTAATCTCCCTCACCTGTTTCTCTCCTCCCCCTACTCCTTACCCTTCTGGCAATCACCCATTTACTCTCTGTATCTGTGACTCTGTTTATGTTTTGTTATGTTTGTTCATTTATTTGTTGTTTTTATAATGTATATATAAGTGAAGCCATACAGTATTTGTCTTTCCTCTGTCGGACTTATTTTGCTTGGCATAATTCCCTCTAGGTCTATTCATGTTGTTGAGAAATTAGAACCTTTAATTATATGGATGAGTACAATTCCATTGTATGAATGTGCCAAATCTTCTTTGTTCATTTATTTATTGATAGACACATAGATTTCTTCCACATCATGGCTTCAGTAAATAATGCTGCATTGAACATAGGGATACATATGTATTTTCAAATTTCTGTTTTCATTTTCTTAATACCCATAAGTAAAATTTCTGATTTTTATGGTAGCTCTATTTTTAAAATTTTGAGGAATCTCTAGTCTGTTTTTCATAATGACTACGTCAATTTACATTCCCACCAACAGCATTCTCAGGTTCCCTTTTCTCTGCATCCTCAATAACACTTTTTTGACAATAGCTATTCTGACAGGGATGAGCTGATATTTCATTGTGGTTTATATTTGCATTCCCCTGATTATTAGTGATATTGAGCATGTTTTCACGTGCCTGTTGGCCATTTGCATGTTTTCTTTGGAAAAAATATGTATTTGTATTATCTGTCTGGTTCTTAATTGGGTTGTTGCCCCCCCACCCCCTTCTCCTTTGGATGAGTTCTAAGAGTTCTTTCACATTTTCTTATCTTATACATGATTTGCAAATATCTTCTCCCACTCAATAAGCAATCTTTTTGTTTTGCTGATAGTTTCCTTCACTCTGCATTTTTTTTTTTTTAGTTTGAGGTAGTCCTATTTATTTATTTGTATCCCTTGCCTGAGGAACAATATTCAAAAAATTAAGGCCATGTCAAAGAGCATACTACCTATGTTTTCTTCTAGAAGATTTATGATTTCAGGTCTTACAAATAGTGTTTAATTCATTTTATATTTATGAGAAAGTTGCTTAGTGTATGGGACTTCCTTAGTGTCTCAGTGGTAAAGAATCCACCTGCAAATGCAGAGGATGCAGGCTTGATCCCTGGGTCAGGAAGCTCTCCTCAAGAAAGAAATGCTAACCCAATGTAGTACTCTTGCCTGTGAAATCCTATGGGCAGAGGAGCCCACTGGACTATAGTCCATGG